>NC_137984.1:51477175-51534051 GCF_963924665.1 Micromys minutus | reverse complement strand
ACAGACCTTTTCATCTTTGGGACTAGCATTCTGACCCGTGGTGGGCAGTATCAGAATATCTAATAAAAAACTGGCATAGGAAATTGCATTTCAGGTAAGTTAATCTTGTGGCAATGTATAAGCCTAAATACAAAGTGTTGAATGCCAGTGATCCTTTTACATTCTAAAGCAGACTGCAAAATACTAGAGTGCTAATGTACTCTTTTATTTCTAAGTCTTTATGTGATTTAACTTTCAGAGCTATGTGGATGCCAACAGAATAACATTCAAAGAGAGAACCTGTCCTCACAGGTAGGGCATTTGCCTTTACAGTTCCTCAAGCCAGAGTAGTAGGCAGCCAGACTCCTTTTCTAGTCCATAGGAAAAAGACCCCACCCAGGCCCCCAAAGACCACCTTCCTTCTTCTTGTATCCAATCACTTCTTTCCCTGTTGCCATAGAATTTTGTTTAACTGTAACTTAGTTCACCGTATCCTATAATTGGTTGCTGATGCATCCATTTCTGTCATGTTCTGGGTACATTTCTTTATTGGAATGTATTTCTGCACCACTCTCTGATGTAGTGTTATTTATTTGATAAATAGATTTTTAATATTTTTTGAATGAAGGACTTCTTCCATCAGGAAAATTTGAAAGGTATTATATACATTACATGTGCCTCCGTTCCTTTGTCCTCCTCCCCATCTCTCTCTGTCTCTCTCTTTTTCCTCCCTTCAGACTCTCTGCCTGTCTGTCCCTGTCTGTCCCTGTCTGTCTGCTGTCTGTCTGTCTGTCTCTGTCTCTCTGTCTCTGTCTCTCTCTCTCTCTCTCTCTCTCTCTCTCTCTCTCTCTCTCTCTCTCTCTCTCTCTCTGATCAAAAGCTTCTTCAAAACTAATTACAAGATTCTAATACTTTTTCTCCCATTGCAGCTTACAGTTACATCACTAAAGGCCTATGAACTAGACACAGCCCTTTTACAACAGCTCATCATATTCACCTTTCAGAACACAATATGAAGACTGTAGAAATGGCCCAACAGATGAGTGTACACTAGTCTTTCAGACAACCACATTGGTTGCCATACAATCTCATGTAACTCCCACTCTGGGGATCATGCCCTCTTCTGGCCCCCATTGCAAATTCATATTTTTTTTGTGCCCATGCACCCTCTTAGACACAATCTATGAATCTATGAGACACAATCTACAGTCAGTTTAATCAGTCAATAAAAACACAATCTCAAGGGACTGAACAAGCATCAGAGCCAAAGTCAAAATAACAGTTTTGTTGAAATTATCAGATACCTCAACTGAAGTGGTCTTAGTTTGGGTTTTATCACTTTGAAGAGACATTATGACCATGGCAACTCCTATAAAAGAAAACATTTAAATTGGGGCTGGCTTACAGTTTCAGAGGTCTAATCCTTTATCATCAGGGGATGAATGGCAGCATCCAGGCAGACATGGTGCTGGAGAACTGAGAATTCTATATCTTGATCCAAAGGCAGCAGAAGTCTGTGTTTCATATGGAGTGGAGCTTGAGCATGGAGACCTCAAAGCCCTTCCCCCACAGTGACACACTTTCTCCAAAAAAGACCACAACTATTCCAACAAGGCCACACTTTCTAATAGTGCCACCACATGGGCCAATCACTTAAACATATACATCTATGAGGACCATACTTATTCAACCACCAGAGAAGCAAGTAACTGTAAATTCTAAGAGGAAAAAAATTCTAAGATCACAACCAGGAAAGAAAATTGAAAAGAGTGTATACTGAGTGCATCAGTAGTGGCTGAGGAAAAACCCCTTGAGCTTCAAGATGTGGTAACAATGACTGCCATGAATGAAGAGCATTAAAAAAACAGCAAAATATGTTCTAGGCTACAAGACACCATGAAAGCAAACATCCCACAATTTATAGTCTGCAGCAGGAGTCCCTCCCTCTGAGACGCTTAGTAATGGCTAACATCTACACAAGGAAGAAAAGGAAGACCCATGTCTTAGGGTTACTATTACTTCGATGCAACACAGTTATCAAAAGCAAGTAGAGAAAGAAAGGGGTTGTTTTGCTTACATATTCCAAATCCCATCTACTGAGATAAGGTAGTTAGGAACTCAACCTGGGCAGGAACCTGGAGGCAAGAGCTGAGGCCATGGAGGAGAAGTGCTTTCTTATTTATTCCCAAGATCACACATTAATACTAGCATCACAATATAATACATTTTATAGACTTAGAATGCCCCACAGTCTTTATCAGTGTTTTGAAAATATATATAGTCTCTTAAGATGCAAAATCCTGTAGAACTCCAAAATCTCTTTAAAAAGTCAAAATCTCCCAACTGTGGGCTTATCTATAATAATAATAATAATAATAATAATAATAATAATAATAATAATAATAAATAATAATAATAAATTAAATACTTTAAGAGGGAAAAACCAAGGTGGGGTCACAATCAAAGCAAAGCAAAACTGAACTCCAACTGTGTAAACAACTTAACGATCAATGTCTAGGATCCAGTCATAATCTTCAGAGCTCTTCCAAAGGATCTGTGTCATTTCTCCAGCTCCACCCTACAGCACAGACATTTTCACCTAGGCTTAAGGTGGCTACACTCCATGGCTTCTGCTGTTCTTGACAGTTGTCCCAGGGCATTAACATCTCCAAAATTCTGAATTCTCTTGCTGTAACTAGACTGCTTGATCACCAATTAGCCTTTCCTGGACTGTCTTAAGGTATCCCATCCCCATCATCCAGTGCCAAGCCTCATCTCTCCTCCATGAGATGCCTTCAAAACGAGTACCACTTGGGTGAGTCTTTCACTATCAAGATCGGCTGCCAGCATGAGGTACAACCTTGGCCACTTCTGAAATATGGTCCATCTATAAGGAAACACTTCTCACGGTTGATTTTGCCTCGACAATGCTGGTATCTTCTTAATCACTGCTAACTTCTCAGCTCCAGATGATAATCTGTGAAACCAAAATGGGAACATCCCTTGCAGGTTAAGGTTTCTGGTTACAGTTAAGACAGCTAAGAATAAAGTCCTGAAAAAAAAAATGTCCTGTACAAGTTAAGGTTTCTGTCTGTAGTTAAAGAATAAGTTTCGTTGTTGAGACTTTAGAAATTAAGGTTTCTATTTGTAATTAGGAATTCAGTTTCTGTTTCTTAGATTTGATGTAAACTATAAAACAGGGTTTTCAACATACACTGAACCTGAGACCCCATCCACATGGGGTATATTCTCTATATTCTTACATTTATTTTTCCTCTTTCATTAGATCTTTCTAGCAATATATTAACAGCTAAATCTCTAGCCCCACTGAACACCTTATCTTTCTTATAATGGGGATTCAAGAGACCAGCAGGGGCTACTCTCTCAAATCCCAGATTAGGGTGTACCCCATAATACAGCTTGTTTTAACTGGCCAACTGTGGCAGTAGTCTTTTCTCCTGTGATTCTCAAGTTGAACACAGTCATTGTTGAGTCATCAAAGGTTTCACTTTAAATGGTTCTGATCTCTTATTGATCACAGATAAACTCTTCAGCCCCAGCTAACCAGAGCCACAAATTTCTTTACTTAAAATTGGCAACACCGAGATAAGAATCTTTAAGTGACTGTTAAACTTCCCTCTGAAACATCACAGGTCAGGCATCAATTGTTTGCAATTCTCACTACGCTCCTAATCTTCATTCTCCTGTAGAGCAGTTTTCCAAGCTTTGAACAATTAATGATCTTTCTAGACCAAAGTTCTAAAGTTTTCCCACAGCCCTACCAAAACCATGATAAGATCTGTCACAGCCATACCCCCATGTGGTGGTTTGAATATGCATGGTCCAGGGAGTGGCACTCTCAGAAGGTGTGATCTTGTTGGAGTAGGTGTGGCCTTGTTGGAGGAAGTGTGTCAGCAGACTGAGCCCTTTACAGACCATCCACAACCAGTCAAAATGCAGAGTTGTGGAGCACAGTCCAAACCAAAACATCTACAATACAACTCTTTGGACTTTGAGACCCTCCTCCTAACCACATGGGAGCCAGTCTTCTCCTAGTGGCTTTCAGGTGAGGAAGAAAAATTCTCAGCTTCTCCTGTGCTATGCCTGCCTGGAAGCTACTATGCTCCCACCTTGATGATAATTACTGAACCTCTGAACTGGTAGGCCAAGCCCCAAATTAATGTTGTTCTTATAAGAGTTTCCTTGGTCATGGGGTCTCTTCACAGCAATGAAAATCCTAAGACACCCCACTATCTTGGTAATAATGTATGTCTTATTAGGGTGACTCTTACTATCATAAAACACTATGACCAAAAGCAGCTTGAAGAGGAAAAAGTTTATTTGGCTTACATATTCTGAATCAAGTCCATTGAGGGAAGCTGAGGCAAATAAATACTCAAGCAAGGTGGAAACCTGGAGGCAGGAGCAGATGCAGAGGCCATGGAGGGATGCTGCTTGTTTCTCATGGCTTGCTCATCCTGCTTTCTAATAGAACCTAGGACCACCAACCCGGGGTGACACCTTTCTCATCAATCACTGATTAAGAAATGCTTTACAGGCATGCCTATAACCTGACCTCATGGAGGCATTTTCTCAGTCAAGGTTCTCCCAGATGACTCCAGCTTATGTCAAGGTGACATCATACTAGCCTGTACAGCCCCAAAGTCATAATCTAATGCTATATATACCTCAGGAAAATGGAGAAAGAAGTAAAATTAGGTCCAAAGTTGGAGTAAAGAATATAACCAACCATGAAGAAAATTTTAAATGCAAAGACACAATAAAAACAACAGAAAAAACAGAAAAGAATCAGTGTAACAAAGAGTTGACTTCCTAAAAGTTCCTAAAATATAAATTTGATATATTTTTAATAAATACAAAACAAAGAGAAGACTCAAAAGTAAAAGCAAAAGAGAGGACATGACAACTGATACCACATAATACACATAATCATAAAAGAATGCATAATAACATAATATCAAATGTATGCATTTATATCATTATAAATGTATGCATTTGTATCACCTGGTCAAGATAGAATGATGACACGATTTTAAATGTAAACATACCAATTATGAGCAGATTGACTCAGTCACAAATTTTCCTACAAACTGTACATTGTTACTTCTAAGTGTGTTTTCGGTGGCTACCATTTGTCATGCTCTCAGCATTCCTTGGATGCCTGCCACTCTCTGCCTAGAGTTTAGACCTCTTCTCTTTCTCATGTCTACTTAGAAATGTCCACTGTTGTTCCCTTGTTTCACTCATGTTGAGGCCATCATGTTTTTGAGAATAGAAGGTACAATCTCATAGCAAACTCATTGATTCTTCAGCTCTTACCGTTTTTCTTCCCCTTTTTCCACAGTGGTCTCTGAGCCTGAGGTGTATAAGTTGTATTATAGATGGATTGGTTGAAACTGAGCTCCACAACTCTGCATTTGATTTGTAGACTTAGTCTGCTGCAAAGAGAAGGTTCCTTAATGGAGTATGAGGACTATACTTATCTGTGGGTATGGGGACAAAGTTTTAGAATGTAGTTAGGGATTGTGCTGGTTTAGTAATGTGGCCATTGGAGGATCTCCTCAAAGATCCATGAATTCTGAACAGATTGTATCTATGTACTTAGGAATATATGTTTCTATACATATACATGAATGTATTTAAAAACATTTAATGAACAGAGATACCCTAAATGTGAAAGAGCAGGGAGACATACATAAGAGGTTTTAGAGGGAGGAACTAGAAGGAGGTAGTATACAATCTCAAAAAAAAAAAAATAATAATCTTCTAAAACAATTCAAAACAAAAAAGATCTAAAGCCAAAATAGTGAAGAAACACACACACACACACACACACACACACACACATTATTTAATTACATACCTCACACTGAAATACCCTACAAGCTTGCCTATAGCCTGACTTTATGGAGGCATTTTCTTAGTTGAGAAAGCTTGCTCACATCACTATGATGTCCAACTATATGTACTGGTATTTTCTTGAGTGACATAGAGAAAGTTATTTTACCATTGAGCTCAGAACTTCTACATTGAATTTGTAGTCTTTGGACAAGACCTGAAACTAACTGAAAAGAAGACAAAAGGCTGTAATTTGTTTTCTGTTTATTTGTCTATGTTCCTCCTACCTCAAAAGAGAGAAGTCATTTGGAAACAAAAAAATGTGTGTAATTTCCATTTGGAAGGTATGCACAACTGATCTGACATGCATGCCCTATTTTTCAAGAAGCTCTTTTAGAGATGATGAGTTGGATGTCTTCATTGCCATTGTCATGCAAAGGAAAGATACTAATGATAAAAATGATACACATGCTATTTTCTCACACTACACTACAGAGAGTTTATCATATGAGCTGTATCATTTTTATTTGAAACAAAGTAAAACTAGAATCTGGTGAAACCATGTTATTATCAGAGAATGTAAAAGAATCTTCAGCATATAATCCTTTAAGGCAATCTTCAAGAAAATCAAAACCATAGTTTAAAAAAAATTCTAGCAAAGAATATCCACTAGCCTGGTAGTTGCATAAGCAAATTCTATCAATGCTTAAAGAAAATGAGTCTTCATCTTTCAAAAATTACCCCCAACTAGGATAATGTAATTCTTCAAAACTCACTTATGGGGCTACTATTTACCTTATACCAAACTCAAACAAGGTACTGTAAGAAAATAAAATTATACTAATATTTATGGTGGATAAGAATACTGAGAGCATCATAAATATAGATACCTCTCAGTTTATGAAGTGATTACATCCTACTAACTCATTCAAGTTCAGATATCCTATGCTTAAAGCACTTACTATAAATACTAAAAGTACACTTACTACTCCTGACCTACATATTAGTGTCTAACATACTATCAATGTGGCTAATGGGAATCTGTGTGCTGTCCTTCCCAGCACTGAGAGGCATGACTGAACTGCTTGGCATTAGGCTTGGAAAATATTAAATAGTCAATATTTGATGTCTGCTGAAAATGTGTCATTCTTATACCATATTAAGATTGAGAAATTGTATTCTAAGCACCTGTGAGGAAGGAGGATACCATCTGTACTAGCAAAGCGAATTTAACAGCACATCAAAAGAACAACCATTATCAAATGAGATGTCTCCATGGGAAGCTGAGAAGTATGGCTGGTTCGGCATACACAACCAAATGTGATCCAAAGCATTTACAAAATAAAGGATTAAAAAATGATGGGAAAAATTTGCCAAGAGTCCATATCATTGTGACATTAAAATTTTTCAAAGAATTGGGTGCAAAAGTAATACATCTCAGAATTCTGCAAGATGCACAAATCTCATTTGAATAATCGGGCTGGATCTCACAATCCTAACCTAATGTTACACTTACTGGTGAAACCCTGAGAACTTTTGTCTAAGGTAAGGAAAGAAATTAATGTTCCAACAATATTATATTCAGCATCATACTGGAAGTCCTAGGTAGAGAAATTGGAAAAGAACAAAAGAAAGAAATGGGATCCAAATGAGAATATAAAAGCTAAAACTGCCTCTGTGGCTGAGGACAGCCTTACAGAGAAACCCTGAAGCCATTATTGATAGCACTGTCAGAGATTATAAGCCTGTGATATAAAATTCAGAACACAGTGGCATCATATCACAGAAAAAGGTTCTTCCACACAGCCAAAGAAACAACGGCAAGAAACAAGCAACGAACGGGAGAAATGAGCAAATTATACATCATACAAAGTCACTATGTAAAATCAAAGAATTTACACAACCCAATAGCAAGGAAAAAATCTGGTTTTAATGGTGGATAAATAGAAGCCAGAGAGATGGCTCAATGGTTAAGAGCATTTGCTACTCCTGCAGAGGACGCAGATTCAGTCCCCTTTACCACATCGCAGTCCACAAGTGTAGTTCCAATTCCAGTGGCTCCAACGTCCTCTTCTAGCCCCGGTAGGCACCAAGATGCATATGGTATTTATATATACATGCAGGAAAAACACTTATGCACATAAACTAAAACAAATAAATAAAAATGAAAGACCTTAATAAACATTTTTCAAAAGAAGAGACACAAGCAGTTGATATGTCTGTGGTTCAATATTTCTCGCCGTTAAAGAAACAAAAATAAGACCTCAACATATTATATCAGGTCTGCTAGATGGTTATTACTGCAATAGGGAGAAGACAGTCAATGTTGGCTGCTGAGGATATAGGTAAAGGGGAAATCTTATACAGCAATGGTATGAATTTAAATTAATGTAGTGATTGTGTAAAAGTAATAGGGGTTCTAGAAACAATCAGAGTAGGATTTTGATACAACCTATATAACCCAAGCTGGAGATTTACCAAAGGGAAATAAAATTAGCATACAGAAGCTTTTTAGCCCTAGTGTCAATCACAGAATCATTAGTAATACACGTTATGGAGTCAGCAAACATGCCCATCAATAGGTGAATGCATGAGGAAGGTATTTATTCACATTTCCATGCACTGTGTCATAATAGTCACCATTTTATAATAAATAAAATGTCTGTAAACTGTGACACAGGTAGAACTGTGGGCATTAAACATAACAGAGAGAGATGATTGCTGTATAATGCAGTGAAAATGAATATCATATGATGTCACTTAAATATTTAGAAGAAACATAAAAATGGAGTGGAACAGTTAGGCCCAGGGTCTGGGTGTGGTCAGAGAATACAAAACCTCAGTTATACAGGATGTGAAGTTCTAGAGGTCTAGTGTCCAGTGTGATGACACTACGTTATTACATACTCACTAATAGATATTTTCATTCTTGAGACAAGCTAAGAATCTCGCTAGGATCTTAAATGTTATCACTATGAAAAGTGAATCAACTATAGAATGGATATATTGATGAAGTCACAATAATCATTTTGTGTATGTATAGGTCAACGCATCATGATTCATATTTTACAAATATACAACTCTTGGGAACTATATCCCAATAAAGATATGAAAAACCAATGAAAACTATTCTAATCTAAAGGCAAAGCCAGGTAAAATACAAACATATGACCTCACTGTAAGCTGCCTGCTTTAGTCACACTCTATACTCAAAGACATAAATAAGTTCAGGGCCTGTAAAAGACACAGTATGTCAACCGTTATCAAAGCAGAGCCAGAGTAGTCATTAACATCAAATAAATGATCACAAAAGAGCATTAGTCCAACATACAACAAAGACACATGCACCACAATGTTCATAGCAGCCCTATTTATAATAGCCAGAATCTGGAAAGAACCCAGATGTCCTTCAGTAGATGAATGGATACAAAAATTGTGGTATATTTACACAATGGAGTACTACTCAGCTATCAGAAACAATGACTTTATGAAATTCCTAAGAAAATGGATGCATCTAGAGAATATTATCCTGAGTGAGATAACCCAGTCACAAAAGAACTGACATAATATGCAGTCACTGATAATTGGATACTAACCTCAGAAAGCTCTGAACACCCCAGAAACAACTCACAAACCATATGAAGTTCAAAAAAAGAAAAGACATTATGCTTAATCCTTACACACCAAGAAAACTTTGACTAATTCCAGGTTACATCCTGTTTTACATGTACTTCATGCTCATTGTAACTAGTAAGATCTTAATGCACACTATCAAACCTTAAAAATAAAAACCAAGCACTGACAAAAATGTATTCGTATACTTTTATGCAAAAATGCTTAAAATTTGTACATTTATCTTTGTTTTTTAAAATAAAGTTGTTCAATAAAAAATATGCAGTAAAAAAAAGAAGAAAGAAAATAAGGATTTTGTGACCAGTTGCCCGCTCAGACCAGGGGTCCCTTCTTGTCTTAAACCTATTCAGACTCTATGTGTGCTGCCACAGTTTCTGTAAGTTCATATGTCCATAAGTCCTGACATGTCTAGAGACCTTGATTTTCATTTTTGTTGTTGTTTTGTTTTCTTTTTATACATCTTTCAACCCCACTGTTTCTTATAATTTTTCTGCCCCTACTTCCATATAATTTTTTGAACCCTGAGATGAGGGGTTTGATGAAGGCATCCATTTTGAACTGAATGTTACAAAGTCTCTTATACTCTGTAAAAAAAAAAAAGAGCATTAATAGCATGAACTAGGAGATATATTTAATATGAATAAGTACATTCATCAGACACTTACCAAATACCATAGCCTCAAAATAATGAAGCAAAGCCTGAGAGGTTTAAGGAGAGAAAGTCGCATAATGAGAGATGGACATCAGAGTAGGGACAAACAGAGAACGTGTTGAGGTGACAGAAGACTTGAGCAGAGCTAGCAACAAGCTGGATTTAACAATCTTTTGTGAAGCACTGTTACCAACAATGGCAGATCACACGTGCACGCGGAGCACTCCCACAAAGTCCATCTAACAGACTGCAAAAGGTCTTCCTCAACATCAAAACTTAACATTATGTAAAGTATGCTCTTTGATTCTCAACAAAATGGAGGTAAGACATTTGAGAAAATCAAGTCTTTGAAAATTAAACCGTACACTCCTGAATAGTTGAAGCTTCACTAAATGGGGAGACACTGAATGAAGATGCTAAGACCATATATAGGAATACTGGATGGGGCTAAGGCAGTGATGTCATAGAAATTCTTAGGTGTGTATTACTATAAAACAATAAAGATTAGAACAGAAATTAATTTAAAAAAAGAAAATTGAGACAATATGAAGTTGGTCCTCTGCAAAGATTTTGTAGCCAGACTGACCAATAAAGAAGATACTCAAACTAATTTTTTTAAAAAGCATAAAGAACTTATTAGTGACAATCTACCAGACAAGAAAAGGAATGTGATATAATATCATAAGAACAAAGCAGACAACCTGGGGGGGAAAAAAAGGCAAAATCAAACTTCATATGAAAAGAAAGCACACCACTACATGTAACAAGTCAAGATGTTGAATTATAAATCAAGAACACTCCTAACAAAGAAAGGTCAGAATAAGATAGTGTGGTAGGGGTATCAACTCACAACCTGACAGGATCTGGAAGCTCCTGTGTGGGACCAGCTAGCCTCTGGGCACACTTGTGAGGGGTGGTGTTTATTTAGTTAATTGAGGTGTGAGGACCCACAGTGAAAATGGGCATTACTGTTCTGCGGCCTTAGTTTCTAAATGGTATAAGGGAGGAGATGATAAGCCAAGTGCACGGCAGTCATTTGCCTGCCTCCTGACTGTGGATGCAGTCTTACCTGCTGCCTGAAGCTCTTTTCCTCAGAGCCCCCCACCATGGTGGACTATCCCTCAAACTCTGAGCTAAAACAAGCCCTTCCTCCTTTAAGTTGTTTTTGCGAGTGTATATTTGTCATCACACCAGGACAAGTAACAAAAGCCCATGACTTACCTAGTGAATTTTAGCAAAAGCCTGAAGAAAATTTGCCAGTAATACATTCCGAAATTTCTAGAAGAAAGAAGAAACAAAGGAAAGAATTAAAGAAAGAAAGAAAGGCAAGCGGGAAGCACACTCAAAAAAGCTAGAGTTGCCCTGTTACAAAAACCAGACAAGACTATGAAAACGCAGAGTAACAAAAACTAACATTTACGAATAGAGATACAGAAATACTAAGCAAAATGCTGGGACCCTTTCTGTAGGAGCTTGTACAAAGGATCATATACAGCATAGCCAATGCAAAGTTGCCTCAGAATATGAATGCTCTAACCCATCTTATTATTGTAATACACTGACATTATTTTCACAATGCAGTACGTCTTTACTATGAAAACTGTAAAAAACAGAAATGCCCAGATTACCCTCCAGTGTGGTAGGAGGTGTCTGAGTAAACATGACTGACAGTCTCTCCCTCCAAGTGGGGAGAAGCAAGAACCCCTGTCCGCACTACTCCTGTCCCACGGAGACCCGAAAATCCCCGGTGAGGAAATTATAGGGACAAAATAAGTTAAGAAAATACCAAAAAGAAAAAGGAAAAAAAGGCATTGCCCTGCTATTCTTGACTGTCAACTTGACTACATCTAGAACTGACTGAAGTCTAAGAGTGGAGAGACATCTGTGAGGAATGTCTGCTTTCATGTGAATGAGAAAGACCCATTTCTAATCCAGATCTTTGAGGTAGGAAGACAAGCCTTTAATCCAGATCTAATTGCAGAATAAAATGAAGGAAATAATTCAACTTACGCTAGCATCAAAAGCAGTTTTGAAATACAGTGGGCAGATAAAGCATAGACTTTACTGAGAGGAATCTGTAAAACATTGTCTAAAACCTGAATGAATGAAAAGACATGCGTGTCCATACATAGAAAGACATTTTTAAAGATGTCAATACTCCCCAACTTTATGCAGACATGATAACCACTATCAGCATTCTGGCCATCAAAACCTCACCATAGGGACTGGACTGAGGCTCCCGGCACATATGTAACACATGCACAGCTCGGTCTCCACATGGGTCCCCAACAACTTGAGCAGAGGCTGTCCCTAAAGCTGTAGCCTCACTGTGGAATCCGTTCCCCAACAGGGCTGCCTTGTCTGGCCTCAGTGGGAGAGGAAGAGCCTAACCTGGCAAAGGCTTGATGTGCCAGGGTGGGGTGTACCTGGGTGGGGGGGGGCCTCTCGGAAGAGAAAGGGAAGGGGAGTGGGGGAAGGTCTCTGCGAGTGGGAACTCAAAGGACAGAGACAACATTTGGATTGTAAATAAACAAATTTTTTAAAATGTCACAATAGAAAAGCCCAAATTTCTGATAAGGGAGAAAATATACTATTAAAGTATCTAAGCAAACTACAATATAAAAGAAAAATTTTATAAACTGGAGTCTCCATTAAAGCCATTATTCTAATACAATTGTCATAATACCAACCGATTTTTTTTTTTAATTCCGCTTTTGAGGCCCTGTACCCATTCCAATTCCTTTATACCCCAGGGTCATTGGGAGAGGCTGCTCCTTCCTCGAGATCTGTGGTGACAACTGAGAACAAAAGAAAAGTTCAGTTCAGCGGGGCCAGTGAGGAACAGTACGGTTCCCACTGTGACTGCGGCTCTGCAGCTTCTTCTGTTGTTACATATTTGTGCTCCGGTGTTGTATGTGATGTGTGTGTAGAACAGTCTACCTGAGCTGTTGGGGAAAAGATGCTTCCTGAAACTTCAGACAATCCGCGTCTGCTCCCTGCCCTTGACCTACAATCCACCTTAATATCTTGAAGAACTGAAGTCTTAAGCTCCTACCAGGGAGCCTTTAAGAAGCTGGCAAACTTGCCCAAGTCCCATGTCCCACTAGGGTCACCGGCAAAATAAAACCTTTATTATGAAATGAAAGGGGGTGATAATTGTCATTCTTTCCTGAACTTCTTTGATGTGCTAACCCTAGAAACCCACACTCACTTTTAATTCTGCCACACAGTACCATCGAAATGTGGAGCGGGGAGGTGTTGTCCCAGACTTTCAGGGCACCATGTAATGTCTAGTGCAGAGAAATGGACAAATTGGGGGGTGGGGGAACGAGGGATGCTTTCAAGTGGCTGGAGGAAGCAAGAGCGTGGTCCAGGCCTCCTAACAATTTCAGTCTCCCTGAGGATGGCCTCCCTGCAGCCTTTCTCACTGGCAGCCAGTGTTTGCTCTGCACATGTTGTTACTGTAAAATAACCACAAGGAAGAGAATGAGGTTCACTTGAAACATCATTTTCTAGTTCCTGCCCCGAATGCCTGTTGCATATTCCACTCTGTTTTTCTGCCAAGAGGAAGATAGTGTAATAAAAATAGCCAAGATATAGATAAATTGGAACATTTAAAATTTAAATGATAGAAAGCCAGGCTTGTATTTTTCTTACACGCTGAAATATTTTCCAGAAGCAGTACTAGTAAACTTCTGAGCTGCCTGTGTATCTTTTCACTTGAAAAAAAAAAAAAGAATTTTTTAATTCTAAGGAAGCATGTGTGGCTTCTGCCCTTACATCCTTGAAACACATCCTCCACGTATGACTGATGTTGTCAGAATGCAGGAATGAACACGGGCAATGAATAATAAATCTAGGTTAGAGCTGCTCCCAGAATTCAGCACTGTCCAGACTGTGGCCAACAGCTTTCTACAGATTAGCTCCCCCGGGAAAGGAAAAGCCTGTCTGCCACGCTCAAGGATGAGTACCCTGCAAAGGCCATGCTCGGTTTCTGAGTCCCTGTAAGGGCAGGTGAGAACTGAAAGCCATTTCAAAGAAACGAGCTAGGAAATGAGTCCCGAGGTGCTCGAGACAAAGAAATGCAATTTCGTCAGGTTTCCCCGACTTTTGGAGGAAAGAACGTCAATAAAAGAAATAGATTTTAAATTGAGGCCCAAAAGACAAATTACAGACTCTTTAGGGCAGAAAACAAAAAGGAAAGAGTGAGACCAGGGAACCGGTTAAAGGACCAAAGAAAAGTCCTGTGGTGGATAAAACACTTCAGCTCCAGTGTCAGGGAATTTACACTTGTTTCCATTGCTGGATTTGTGTGTCCTCTTGGACACAAAACTAAATTTCCTACTCCAGCTCCGGGAGATTTTAGGGCTACATCCACATGACTCTTGCCTATTGTAGTTGCAGTGGTCCAATTTCAAGTCCTGTAAATTAAAGTCCAGTACCCCAGGCCAGGTGTCATGGTGCACACCTTTAACCTTAGCCATCAGGAGGCAGGAGGATTCTGTAAATTTGATGCCATGCTGGTTTATATGTGGCGTGTGAGGCCATCCTGGGTTTCATAGAAAGATCCTGTCGCAAACAGCAACAACATAGATATGTGAGTGCATGTATACACACACACACACACACACACACACACACACACACACCATACACATATTTCTCTACCTACTTTCCTCCCAAATTTTTTTCACCTAAAAATATACTTTATATTTTTACTTATACCCTGTGATTCATTCCTTCTATTACACTGATAGCTGAGCTGCCCACTAGGCTTCTTTTAACTCTTTCTTAATCCAGAGGACTTGACCTTCATTGACAGTGTAGAGCTCTTTCTGGTGAACGTATTGGATACTGAGGGCGGAGATGTGGCTCAGCTGCCAGGAGCACTTCCATAGACCCTGGGTTCAACTGCATGATACCTCCCAACCATCTGGAACTCTCCAGACACTGACACGCAAGTGGTAACAGACATATATGCAGACAAAATATCCATGCACATAAAATAAAAATAAACGTTTTTAATAAAGTATTGGATACTTTCCCTACACAAGTGTGTTTTGCTCAGAAAGTAGGACATTTTCCTGCAATCTTAGAAAAATCATGTATTTCTGAATGCCAGCCTTAGGAGCTTCGCCAGTTCTTGTCTCTGGGATAGCAGAGCCTACAATAACTTATGCTCTAAACCCCGGCTATAATAGCACCAAAGACACAAATCTGCAGTGAAGCCACTCCACAGGACACAATTCAGGGCACAGAAGGCCTATCGCTGCCTTTCCCCACTCACAGCCTCGTTTGTGGTAGATATCTGTTCTGGTCTGAACTATTGTGGTGGAGTAATCCTCCTCTTTCTCATGTACAACCCTTGCTTCACACCTAGACATGCTCTCATGTCAACACCGTGCACACACCAGAGTTCCCACATCCTCCCTGTTTCCTCTTTGACCCCCATGCTCTGGATTCTCATTCCTTTGCTCCCGTGCCAGCAGTATGGACAAGAAGAGTTCAACATCTTCCTCCAAATCTGTGAATTTGAAACAGAAGCTCTGTGTTTTTTCTGGATTTTGAGATGGCTGGGGATGCTTTAAGGGGGTGGGAGAAAGAAGTTTCTGACGACATCTGGACATAGACTGTTTTGCTCACAAAGTCAACGGGAGTCTTGTTACTTTTCCCTTCCTTTTATCTTCTAGCAAAGAACTGGAAGACAGTGTGAAAAGGGTAACTTTTCCAGTCCCTTTAGATAACTTCCCTCCAGCTCTTAGGGTCTTCAGCATGAGGTAGGGTGTCAACTACCTTTATCTACTCAACTGCCTTTTGTCATTTGGCTGTAAGTTTCATTTTGGGGAGTCTTGGTCCTGCTAGGTCCATGTTGATGCAGACTGATGATTTTTTTTTCTGCCCATAGTAGGTATCTGCAGAGACTTGCATCTAATTCCTGAGGCTGAGTGGAGAGCACACAGCAAGGTATCCATCTGCACAGCTCGGAGTGTTTGCACCCAACTCTTTCCAACTCCAGATCCTTATTATAGGCCCAATAAGAGGATCTGCTACAATTCAGTACCTTTTCCCCTTCCAGTGTGACCTCATTAGAGCCGATAGCTTCCTATACTAACTCAGTATCCTGAAGCCTCCAGTACGTGATCGGCACATGCAGCAGTGGTTAGAGACACATGTTAGGAAAAATTAAGATATTGTTTGTGAAGCTATTCTCTGGCACAGGGTGAGCATTCAGTAAAGGTCAGCCCATTATCATTGCAGGCACTGATTGTCAAGGATACATGTGAAAGGAGATCTTAAAATGTCTCTCATCTCTCACAATTATTGTGCAACTGGAATAATATCCAAAACATGTTTCTGCTAGTTTTATGTTCCAGATTTCTTATGCTGTTAAAACTGCAGGTATCTATATGTCTTAGACAAAGACATTTCTCAGTAGGGATTCTTGTGAAATGGAAGTCTCACAGAGAATTACAAAACTGTAATAGCCTACACCTTTTTACAGCTGGGCACAATTTCCTGAGGCTATACAGTATGTTCTGCACAGAGAGAACCAGAAATAAAGCTGACATTCTGAAAATTATATCGCTAAAACATCCGTCTCTTCAACAAAACAAGAGGAACAAGTGGAGACATATGATACAACCGAGAAATATGTCTAGGAGGCTTTGGGAGTAAAGGAACACCTCCATGGACTCTGTGGCTGAGTTAGCAAATGTGCATTTGTCTGAGGAAAAGAATAAATGACCCGACCTGCAAGAATTCAATCAGGGAAACTGGCTGGCCGTCTGTGCAATCCCTCTCGCACTGATACAGACTAGCATCGCACTTTTCACTGAGTTTTCTCTCATCAGCCACGTCATATTTTAAAATGGAAATCTGTATAGAACGTGCATGCACGTCCATAGTGTAAGATGGCTGGGTTTGTACAAGCACAGCAGCTTCTGTTCAGCTGGATTCTTCTCCGAGATTCATTCTCTGAAGTGTGCCTTTCAAGGCTTCCTGTACTTAAGTTTCATCCCCACTGTGGGCTAACAAGTAAATAAAGACTTTATTTGCCTCTGAGGGTTAGCAGTGGAGCTATGAGAAGTGATAGGAATTAGATTGAATTATCAGAATGGAATCTTTGTAGGTAAATCCTGTGAGAGGGAAAGAGGCCCAGATGTATACTGACACACAGAGAGACATGCACACAAATACACACACTCACACACACACACACACACACAGATTCACACACATATACATACACATATGTGTATGTGTGCATACATTCTCATTCTGTTTCTTTCTCTGTCTCTCATGTCTCTCCCCTGCCTCTCCTTTCCTCTCAACCTCTTGCTATGCCATGATGTCATGAACAATTTTGAGAGCCCATTGTCCCTAAGAGCCTGTTTTTTTTGTAAAGTAGCTTACCCTATTGCCTTACAGCAAGGAAAAGGTTGCTCCCAACTGCCTCTGAACATTCAAAGTTTTGCTATGTACATAGAATAAAAATGAAAACTTATAACCTGGCCTAGAGAGCCCACAACTTTGTAGATCAGGTCTCCACCAACTCACCTCACTCACCCCTGCCCTCTGCACACCCACCTCACTCACCCCTGCCCTCTGCACACCCACCTCACTCACCCCTGCCCTCTGCACACCCACCTCACTCACCCCTGCCCTCTGCACACCCACCTCACTCACCCCTGCCCTCTGCACACCCACCTCACTCACCCCTGCCCTTATCACACTATACACACACTAAGGGAACTCTTTCTCTCTCATGTCAACCTCAAGCCCTCATCTTTTCCTTTCTTTTCTCCTCTCCCCCCTCCATCACCCCTCCTCACTACTGTTTTTCAGTTAGACAAGGTCTTGCTTACTCCAAGCCGGCCTCCCCTTTGCAACAATCCTCCATCTGCTTCCCGAGTCCTGGGGACTCTGGGTGTGTGCCACCAACTCCGGGGCAATCTTTAAAAGTCACTTGCTAAGAGAAGACTGCCAAAGTAACAGCCAGCCAATCACATTTAATCCCAGAACCCTCTTCACCATTCCACAGCCACTAGAGTCCCTTCATTTTTGTTCTGGTCCTGTATTTATGTTTGATGGTGATGGGATTCTCACCTCTGCCATTCACTGGCCTTGCACAGTGTCTGAAAGGGTGAGTGTGAACTGGGTGAGCACATCACAGTGTCTGAAAGGGTGAGTGTGAACTGGGTGAGCACATCACAGTGTCTGAAAGGGTGAGTGTGAACTGGGTGAGCACATCACAGTGTCTGAAAGGGTGAGTGTGAACTGGGTGAGCAGATCACAGTGTCTGAAAGGGTGAGTGTGAACTGGGTGAGCAGATCACAGTGTCTGAAAGGGTGAGTGTGAACTGGGTGAGCAGATTTAAGAACCACTAAATCATAACCGGGAGGCAACGTTCTCCCTTTTCTTTCTTCCCTCCTTATTTTCACTTTTCCACCTGTGAATTCTGACAGTTTCCTTCAATACCACTACAGTGGTTTTCGAATGCACCCTCTGCAGATTATTCCATGTTCTCAGAAGGAAGCAACCTTACAAAGAAGCACCTAACTTTATTTGTTGAAAGGAACAATCTTCCATATTAAGGCACAGTGTCCCACAACCAAGAATGTCCTTTCTTTCTCATCTATTAAAAAAAAAAAAACAGCTTTCTGTTGTGTAAACACGAGTTTTCAACTACAAAGGCTCCGCCCACTGACAGGATCAGCTCTTCACACATTAAGAATGATGAGAGGTTGATTTGCTCCCAGCAGATCAGCAGATTGGTTTGTTCCCTTAGCTCTTCTGAGATGCCAAGAGGTAGAGAGAAGCCAGATGGCTGCAGCTGGGAGGAGGGAAGGCTCTGCAAAATAAAAATGCATCACTGCATATTCTGTGAGAAATACTGAGTATTTGCAGATGATATTTTCTTACTCCTGTTAGCAGTTACATACACTTTCAAGATATGCGCAGTAGCTCTGCTGTTACCGTGGCATTGAAAATCACATTAGACATTTAATGAAATTCCAAAGAGTGCGAAGCACCCTCTGAGCATAGCGCATTTATGTTTTCCAGAATCGCTGTGATGCAGAAAGGAAGCTAGAGTCATGTGCACATGAATATTTACTCCCTTAAGGTTCCCTGTCTTAGCTCTATGACCTTGAACAGCTTATATCTCTTAAATTTTTCATCTTGAAAATAAAGAGACTAATGATTTTGTTGTATGGCTGTTGTTTGTAAATAACCAAAATCATGATCTAATCAAAATCCAAGGCACAGTATGTGCTCAGAAAGAGCAGAATTCCTTTATGCAAAAGCAGGGACACAGGGTGCCAAAGCTATGATGTAATGATACATTTTAAATCTCTCTGTTTCTAGTTTGGTGTCACATTTCCTTCAGCTCCTGTAATGAATATTTACTTTGCTCTTCTTTTATGCAAGGCATTACTCTGGAAATGGAGTAGAAACTGGGGCTGCAGGAGAGACCAAAGGACGTTCCCCTCCCAAACACTTGCCTCCAAGTTTTGCTAGATTTATGGTTTGTTGATAAACAGTTACATTTTCTTTTAACGTTAGTTTTCTTGGCTTTAACACTTTTTATGGCTACTTTGTTACTTCTCATAAAGAGAAGAAAAATCTCAATCTTGATGTTCAAAGAGAGAACTATTGTCAAAACTCTTTTTTTTCCTTCCTCCTAAATAAATACATTTCTAAGCATGATTCAGAGTCTAAAAACATGTTATTATCCCTTTTTAGTGGCTTATACCTAAGGAGAAGATAAAAACATACTAAAATAAAAGGCAGTAATTTTAGTAGCTTTGAAAATCCTACGCCTGGGTGGCTTTTCCTAATCATTTAACTTTGTGATTAACAAAGGCATTAGAAGACATTCACTATGTAAAATACATAGAATTAAAGAAAACAAAATTCACCTTTTAGTATGTTGATGTGCTATTATAAAATCTGAATAGAAAATTAATCACTACTAATCAAGACTGTGCCTTAGCAACAAGTGATTCCAAATAAAATCACAGAGAAAAAAAACGGAGACTAAAATGTAAAGCAAGTTGTAATCAGGATCAATTGCAATACCTCAGAGGGGAACATTTACACGGAAGCTTCAGACTGAAGTCTAATGAAAGTCATTTATGCTGTCTATCAAGGCTAATGTCAAAGTTAAGTGGGATGAGAGCCAAGGAGAGAAGAGATTTAAATTACAATATTCAAAAGCCATGTGCAAGAATCAGTCCACTGAGAGATATTTCATAAGAATTTCTAAGGAAAACTGGTCATTTGTATCACAACCACTGAGGTTAGAGTATGATCTGAGGCAGCAACCAGGGAGCGTGTGGGCTCATAAGCAGTCTAAGCTGAAGGAGGCTCTGGGTCCACCTGAGCTGCAAAGGAGATGCCATCCGGATGTCTAAATATACTTGGGTATGGAAAACAATTCTAAAGCCCCAAAAAGCACAGGAAGAAATGTAAGCAGTTCTCAGTCCACTCTGCGTGGGCAACATGAAACAGAGACAGAACAGGGGCATAGGAAGGCTAGACACTGGACGAGGATACCATTGCTAAACGGAGACATCAGAGAGAATACGCAGCGTCTCGGGACTGACCCAGTGCACTTTGTGGACTTTCCCTGTATCAAAGCCCTTAGAGTCATGTGACAGAGAATTCAAGCAGCACTGGCAGAGAGATGAAAAGAGCCTGGAGTATCCACACCCCCTTCTAACACCAACTTATAGTGAAAAGCTGTTCTACTGCGGGCAGAGAGTCACTCGCTCTCCTGCGTCCGGGTGAAGGAGAGCGGCAATCCATGGGGGCCAGAGCAGGGGTGAGTCTGGAACCTTATGTCGAAAGCTGCATGGTTGAGTGGGTCTGATTACCAGAGACACCGAAGCCTCTTGTTTGGTTAAAACAGCATATAGAGGAGTACCATGAACTACACATTTCCACCAGAGCCCCAGTAAAATAATGGTGGGTTATTGTAGGTTGATGTCTATATGCAGATGAGGGCTGGCACTAGTTAGGTGAAGGTGGTACATGATTGGACGGTAGAGTGGGGACAAAGTTTTGGTAAGGCGGGAGAGAGGGAGAAGTAGGAAGAATTAAGGGGCCAATGGTTGAAACGCCAGGCTGCAGGAAAGAGCACAAAGCAGAGGTATGTTGGAAATAATGGCCAACGTGAGAGGCAGACACCAAACTTCAGGTCTAAGAAACTAAGAGCTAAAGACAACTAGGTGGGAACAAATGTAGAGAGCATATAAGGATTCACTCTTAGAACAAGGAGGAGAAAGGGAAGTCATGATAACAAAAACATTCTTCTGTGCTGGAAGCCAAGAGAGTTTGTTTTCAGAAAAGGAAGCAGGGTTGTTGTGTGAAAGATGAAAAGAAACTACCTGGCTTTGGATTTCAACGGAAATGAGATAAACTCCCTCCCCATAAATATGAATCTCTCTCTCTCTCTCTATCTCTCTCTCTCTCTCTCTCTCTCTCACACACACACACACACACACACACACACACACACACACACACCACACCACACCACACACAGTGAGAGAGAAAGAGAGAGAGAGATTTAATAGCAATTCCCATCAGTCTTCTCTCGAATTCTCTCTCACTTCAGCCCTAAAGGTGCCACTCTGTCCACAGAGATTTACTCAGAAAAGAACACACAGACTGAATTTAATCAACAGTGTTCTCCCTCTAGGTATTGCTGTAACTCTCAGGATTGGGACGTCCTCATGCTTTGGCATTTAAAGTTGCCTGGGGGGGGGGGGGGGCGTGGAAAGTGCTGTGGCACCAATCAGACTGCCACCACATGAAGATGGGGGGGGGGGACAATGTTTTATTCCTACTGCAGTCTTCTTTCTTCACAGATATATCCACACATTGCTTCCCCAGCCACTTAACTGTCCGGCTGCACATAGCTTCTTTCAACAGTAGGAGGAGAGACACTAGGACATCAATGTGCTTATGTATATAAATAGAGTCATAAAGCAGAAAGACCACAGGACTGTCCCAATGGACGCAAGAAAATGTGATAAGAAGAAATTCCCTTATTAAAATTTGTGATCAACAAACAAAATATTTATGACCGAAACTTTTTGTTTGCAAATGTCAATAGCAAATTTAGTCATAATAGTTAAAAATTGGCAACAAACCCAAATGTTTATAAACAGAAAGAGACTGGTCATGTATATCTATGCAATGGAATACGACTCAGCAATGCCTGAACATTCACAACATGAACTAGTCACATTGATGTTAGCTGCTAGGTGAACCTAAGTTGGTGGGAAAGGAATGCTAACTTCAATATCCCTTCTTATTGCTTAACACACATTCTGACCCTTACAGTCTAGTTACAACTCTAGAGTCTGAAATATGGAGCCATTCCTGCCCACCATGTCTGAACCTACAGCAGATGTCTCAAACTGAGCATGCTCAGGACAAAGCCTATAGCAAAATCTGCAGAGAGAGATGACAAAACCCAGAAACAAACTAAAAATGAAGGGTTTGGATTCTTTGTTGTAGTGTGATGTTTTGCTTTTGTTTCTAAGTTTCTAAAGAATTTTGAAACAACTATGTGGGGAGCCGAATACGGACGCCATTACAAGATGGCGCTGGCTCCCTCACGGTTTGAGGTAAACAACTCCATATATAGTAATGCTCTTGTCAGCTAAGGCACTGCACCCTGCTCATGCGCAGTACATAACCTATCTCCGGCCAATCCCGAGGCCTCTGGTGTCAGCAGACTGGTGACAACCAATCATGGCAAGCCCGTATGCGCTTCTCCCTATATAAGCAGACAGCTAGGGTAGTTCGGCCCCTCGCTTCCTGCTCTCCCCTTTAACCAAGAGGCTCCCACAATAAAGCGTGATCTGAGAAGAATCTTCTGGTGGTGGTCGTCTTTCCTCGCTGGTCGAGGAGCGCGCCGCACAACTACACACAAAACAAATTTACTAATATAGCATGGGTTTCAGAAAACATAAATATTTTAGTTATTCTTTCTTATTTTTCCAATTGGGTTAAGTTTAGAGATATACTTCAAATACAGTCAAGGCAATAAAAAACATTCAAAGAATATATGTATTGGGCTGGAGAGATGGCTCAGAAGTTAAGAGCACTGACTGTCATTGCAGAGGACCCAGGTTCAATTCCCAGCACTGACACTCACCTGTGACCCCAGTTCCCAGGGCATCTAATGTCCTCTTCTGGACCCTGAGAACGTATGGCACACATGGTGTACAGGAAAGTGCCCATACATACAAAATAGATACATCTTTATTACCTTTGTTTATTGCCCTCTATTTGTCTTTACGCACAGAGAGGAAGGCATCCTAACTGAGGAACTGAAGGAGGCAGGTTTAAATTACTATTTGGAAGTAACTGAATTTGCCGGATGATTGGATATGAAGACTCATTATTCAGACTTCAGTGTCCTATTAATCAAGGCTGTGGAAACTGAGGCTTGCTTACAGGACTGACTTTTAATCTTTTTCTCTTAACAAAGTAAAATAAATACTATGTATATCTGTTTATAGTGCAGATATTTAAATATATATTTGCAGCCCATATGTCTAAATCTACTCTGAAAGTCAAAATACTTCCCAGAATATAATTTGAAATAAAAAGAAATCCAAGAGCTGCTATTTGAAACCCTGAACTTAAAATATTTGCTAAGGGATTCATCTTCCTTGGATTTGTTGCAGAAAATTGTTCACTCAGAATTGAGTGTCACCTGCTTTATAAGGTTGAGTAGCCCTGTGACAAGATCTTTATAATTTGGTTGAAGTGACTCAAATATTAATATGAAATATGGTCTGGCTTCTTAAAGTCAGACATAGTTCAAAGTATTTCACATGTAGAATTTACATGTCAGAACAAGCTGGCACAAAACACTCTAGCAGCTACCAAGAATCTTGCCTATGAGGATGGCATATTACATTGGCCTAAAAAAGTCACCAGTGTGTAATGCCAGTGATGGAGCAACCTAGAGGACAGGTATTGCAGGACATTATCTGTGTTTCTAAAATATTCAAATGATGACATTTCCTAATCAAAGCAAGACTGTGACTCAAAGATCATGGCAAACCACACAGTGCAAGATAATCTGACATTTGGGGTACATTTTCAGAGTTCAGAATGCAAATCAAGTTTACTAAAACTTTCAGAGAAGCAACTCTGGAGTTGTAATTTTATCCACATTAAAATTATATCGTGCAGGAGAATTACTAGGAAGTTAAAGCTTATGGGTGTCAGGAGAAATGAAAGTTAAGGGTCTGCGAATAAGAACTTATCTGAAGGTCAAACGGGCACATGCATTTGTATTAAAGAATGTTAAGAATTTGGGTCCTCACTTCCTACAGACTTCACTTGTATAGCTCTAAGAATGTAAAATCAATTAAAATTCATTTTGTGTCCTGTATATTCACACTGAATGATACTGCTCCGCCAAATGTTTAGATCTATTTATTTTGCCACCAAAAAATAAATTTAAAAATATTATTTGGAAAGGCCTTGGCTGTCTGTCGCCCACTTGCTGTCTAGCAGCTGGTCAGTGAAGTTTAATAGTCCAACTAATTCCAATTTTAGAAGCTGTTTTCAGTAGATCATGGCCTTGGGGAATTATCATATATAGACAGTATACGAAAATAAAATAAACCAAATATTCTTTTTCTTTGTAACTACAGACAAAATCTAAAATTATAGCAATGATCATCTCTGAACCTTCATGGATCATGATGGTTAAAAAAAAAAAAAAATCTCAACAAAGATACCTCATGCCTTTTAGGGGTTCATAGTTTTCTTTCTCCAACCTTTGAACAAATTCTTCCCAAATTAAAACGTTTACTATATTAATGAGATAAATGGCATTATATGATATAAAAGGATATAGCAAATGGATTATAAAATTTATTTTAATAAGGAAATGTAAACTTTTATTGGCTTCCATGTATAGTTCTCTAAATTGTTCTCAGTGCCCTGGGAACATCTGTCTGAATCTCTGCAGTGTTACTAATGTGCATATAGCATTTCCATTTAATGTCGAAACCAAAGGCGTGACTCTTTGGTGTCATTATTGGTTTTCCAATTATCACTTCTGTTCCCTCTGTTTCTTTTATTTTTCTTCTGACTTTAGACCAATTAAAATTGTATTGCTTTTTATCTCTTTTATAGTTTAGTATCTGTAATTCTTTTATTCTGATGATTTCACTGAAGTTTGTAGCATACACAAGTACCACTCTCTCATACAAATCAAACTTTCCAACAATATTTTCTAACATTGCATAAGTACTGTACTTTGCAAACTGCTCATAGAGAAAAAAAAATCCTAAAGGCAGCCAGATTTTAAAGGAGGGGGTATAGAGAGATGGCTCGGCAGGTAAAGACATTTGCTGCTGGGTCTGACAACCCGAGTCCAGTCCCAGGACCCAATGGTAGAAGGGAAGAAACAGCTCTTTAAAGTCATTCTCTGATCTCCATACACATATGGTATTTAGATAAAAAAGTTAAAAACTAAAATCAAAAGTGGTGAGGCATATATTTAAGCACCAAGCATGTGACTGCAGCCGTGGCAAGGCAGCAGGTGGGTAACTTCCTAAGGTCAGAAAGGACTCTGTGACTCTTTCCTTGGGGTCAGTTCTGCTCTGAACATATAAGCTACTTTGAAGTTCACATCTTCCGGTCTGGGTCTGGCTGACAACCTTGGAGGTGAAGGAGGAAGAGGCAGAGACTTATGGGATGGGAGGCTCTCTCTGCAACTGGGATTATGAGAGTAATTATGAGATGTAGTTCTGAGTTACCAGAGGGAAAACACCCCCTTAGAAACTATATCACCTCACAGCAGGGAGGGATGCCTGCATTTTTCTTTGTATGGACTAGTTGTTATTTTAACCAACAGGGAAATAGATGGTCGGCAAGTTCTACTCTGTTCCTTCTTGTGTATTTCCACCTGCTTTGTGCAGCGTGTGCATGAGATGGTAAACATCTTGGAAGCTCTGTCAGCTGCTCAGTAAAGAAAATGTCTACAAGAAACCCTGAGTGTTTGTTGTCAACCATGATGCCCTGAAACTGCCTGGAAATGGCCATGCTTCTGTGTCCTTCTTTCCTCCGTGTCTCAGGAGGAAATCAGGAAGGCCTAGGAGGTTTGCACTCCTTGGCTCTGAGGCCAAAGAGCTACTGGAACTTCAGCAGTTTCTTCGTTCTCTTTCCCCTTCCAGCCAAGAGGTCGGTTTTCCTCCATCACTCTTCGGTCATGACGTCCTGCTGGAGGCCCAACCAGGGCAAATGACTGGACCAAAACCTAAAACCACGATTCAAAAGAACCGTTTCTTTATAAAGGTTGACTATTCCTCGTGCTTGTGGTGGTGAGATAAAGCTGGCCCACGTGCACTGGGTCAGGATGTGGCTTCCAGAACCCAGTTGGTTGACACGTATATTCTCCCAGCTCAGCTCTGCTGGGTGGGGAAACCTTTCCGCTATCAGCTAGGAGCGTTGGTCTGTTGCTATGTACTGTAATCCTAATACTGGCCCACTAGGTCTGGTTGTTTCCAGGCCTGAGGAAATCCTCAATGACACCAAACGATGCTGTGTAACCTTGTCCCTCAAGTTATCACTGACGGGTCAATAAAGATTCCTACAGCCAGTAGCTGGGCAGACAAAAGGAAGGCAGGGCTTCATTTTCAGGGTTTGTCACCTGAAGCAGAGAGTACGAGGAGGTGAGAGAGAAGACAACACCATGGGCTAATGGATTGTGAGAACTGGCCAGGAGGGCTGGCCAGTCAGCATAAGAGCAGCCTAGGTGGAACATGGCAAGTCCTATCTTGGGGTTATTGACAAGGAAGTAGATAAAATAACATAGAGGGTTGATATCTGTCCAGCTCTAATGCTTTTAAGCTTACTATGATTATAAAAGGTTTTATATCTTCTATCTGGGAATTAAATGATCAAAGGTAGGGTAGAAACCCTGAAATAAATATTTACCATAACAATCAGCTTTCTGGAAGGCAAACTACCATACAACTTGGAAAACTAGAAATCGCAGAAAGAAGATACACAGACATCCAATGGGGGTTGTAACAGTTGAGATGTGACTGTGGTTCAGATATATTCTAGAACACTGGAAAACAGTGGTGAGTTTATTATGTGACATTCACTGACGTCACAGTAAATACTTTTTTTCTAATTTTTCTTATATTACAAATTACAAATTAGATGGTATTGACTGTAAACAAATGATCAATCAACTCTGAAGACATGTTTAAATTGTTCTTAAAACCTACAGAATCAAATATTCAGCCAAGATTTTACTCTTTATGTAAAAAAGCAGACATATCCATCTCAGCGATGTGCAGGTCTGCTTTTGTCTTTAGTTCTATGTGTGTTGTATACTGAGAGGTTGTTTTAAATGTAAATTTACATGTGCTGTTGTCAGGAAACCTTTACTAGCATCCTCTACTTCACATTCCTGCATGTTTGGAATAGTGTAAATGTTTTCAAGGACAAAAAGGAGGTTATGAGCCAAGAGTGATTAAGATTCCTGCTCCATGTTCTCCATTCTTCCTCTGAAGAATTGCTTGATGAGCTATGAATGTGTTTGAGTTTTCCATTATGATGAGTTGAACATTAATATTTTGAACTCAGCAGTCAAGTAAAGAAGTAAAATGAAAGACTAACATGCTTACATTTCCAAACATTTAAGTCAAAGAGACACAGAAATGAACAAGTGTGTAGTGGTAAATATTTAATGACCGGTCTATGTTTCTAGCTTGGCTGGTGCACACGCTGCTGTGCACCCGCCCAGGAGCTCCGGATTCAAGCTCACATGTAACCTGTAATATGCCTTAACTAGCCCAATGGTGGGGCACTTAAAGACTTACTGCTTCACTACAGTAGGCAAGAATTTATTAAAAAGATACTTTATAACATAAATTTGTCCTTTGTGAGGAAAGAGTCACTTAGGGGGCTGTGAGCCCTTTTTGACTCTGCCCTTTGCAAGTGAGTGGTTCTCTATATAAGGAAGTGAGCAGGAAGCCTGCCTTAGAACTCTGGCAGCTTCTAGGCAAACATTCTTACAGCTCAGGCTTGTGACCGGTTCATTCACAATCATAAGTCTAACTGAAATGATGGGGAGAACCAAGAAAAATACTGTGTCAGATGCACTCGGTTTCAGGACCCCCAGAAAACAAAATAAACATATCTATGAATAAAAATATGTAAAGAATAAAATTAAAGGAATTATTGGATTTTTAATTGGATCAAGGAAAGTAACAGGAGCCAAGCTGCCCAAGTGTCATTTAAAGGCATTTGGATCTGTAGTTTCTGAATTATTTCCTTTAAAGCTAACTAAACAGCATAACACAGGAACCTCTCTCTGAAGCAGATCATGGACTTTAAGGATCATAAACTCAAATGGCTTCCAAAGCCCAGTGGGGAGGGTAAAAGCATGATTGGTCCAGCAGGTGCAGAACTCTGGTTGTAGGTTCCAAGTGCAAGGCCACTTAGCTTTTCTGCACAGACCCAGCAGGGATTCCTCAGGCAGTTTGCTGTCAGTGATCCAATTCATCACCTCACTGCTCAGAGACTCGGGAGACCAATGCCAAGACAACTCTGAGCCTCTGGCAACCTGGAAGTGTCTGGAGCGAGGCTTCTCACATTTGGGATGTGACATGTGACATAAAGCAATAGTGCGGGCGCATGTGAGGGCCGTCAAAAATCTTCTCATTTCAATGGTTTCCTTGCTCGTCTTTGATAAGGATCTTTAATTAGCCTTTTCTAACCTCTGTCTTCTCCAGCAGCAGGGGATTGACGGAGAAGTCCTGCCCTCTCAGTAGATTTGCCTTTACACAAGGACAAGCAGGATTCAAAGTGTGAAAGCCACTGAAGCAAGAGCTTTTGTGACTTCAGCTAGTGGGAACTAAACTCTTCACGGCAATTAAAAAGCAGCAGCAGTCTGTCGTAAGCGACCGTGAACCCCTTCAGCAAACGCTGAGTATCTGCTGTATGCAGACACCTCCCCTAGGTTCTCAAACATCAGAACTGAGTAAAATATCACAAAGGAGCTCACTGGATGGGGTCTATAAATTCAGTGATTTGTGTTCATATTATAGGTATTGAAATGCACCTTTATGAGATCAACTTCTGGGTTATAAAAGTAACTAAGCAGTTTTCCCTGATGTTCTCATAAACCATTTGTGTGGCCTTAGGGTCAGCCCATAACCTCTTTTTATTAGTTCTTGGATATTTGAAGGAGTTAACAGTACCAGTTCTGAATGCTTTCCATGTTTGGTGTACAAACATAATGAGGCAGAACTTAATATATATATATGGATGTTTATGGGTTTCCATGTGGTTTTTCAAACATCCTTAGTGTCAGTGACCCCCCTTCTTTGCTCTGCCATCCATGATGTTTTTAAATGCTGAGAAAAGCTTAGAAGATACAAAGAAAAGTAAGGGGACAGTACGTGGGTTATGCTTGCACACCTGGACAGCAGTTTTTAACTCTCTATATTCAGCTCTAGTATTGTGTGTGTGTGTGTGTTTGTGTGTATGTGTGTATGTGTGTGTGTGTGTGTGTGTGTAGGCACAGATGTCAGAGTGTGTGAAGATCAGAGAACTACTTGTAGAAGTTGTTTCTCTTTTCCACTTCGCACTCTGGAGACTGTCCAGCAAATGCTTCTACCCTCTGAGCCACCGCTGAGATGAGTGTACACAGAAGCACCATGTCCTAAGCATACAGCACATAAGCACATAAGTGAACTTCCCCAGAGTGCACACACCAGTATAAACAGAATCTAGGTCAGGAAACCTTCTGTTTCAAGTACCATTCATCTCGTGTGCACATCCCAAGCACTGTTGCATACTCCACTCTAATGGCTGACACTTTTTATTTATGAATTTGAACCTGAAATAACTTGACCCATTTAATTTGCAATCTTGGTGAGCCCACCTTCTTTTTCTCGGTATCATATTCATGACATGCATCCCTATCAACGAGCAGCAATCCTCTAATCGCTTCCCTTCTAGTATGGATTTACACTGTACTAACATATTACAATTTGTCTGTACTGCTGTTGCTGTACCCAGCTTGGAACTACTAAAAGCAAAGGCCATGACATCTGTATTTGCCTTTCAGTAAACATGTGATTATGTTTGTTTTTTAAGATTTAGTGTATTTTGAGTCATGTGTCAGTGTGTGGAGGGTGGGTGGATGTTAGTGTAGATGGCAGTGGAGGACAGAGGTGAGTGCCACATTCCCTAAAGGAGGAGTTACAAACTGTTTAGCCCCCTGATATAGGAGTTGGGAATGAAACATGGGTCTTCTAAAAGACTTTCTTAACTGCTGAACCATCTTTACAACACATATGATTAAATTTACTGGACATACACCAAGACATAGAAGTACTACTTGCTGCAGTCCATTTTCCAAAGTGGTTGCACCGATTTATAATTCATTCATGTCAGAAACTTCTGGTTGCTCAAAATTGTCGTCTATTTTGATATCACTGCTGAATTTACATTTGTGTCACTATTGAATTTATAAGACTGGGTTTCTTGGGCTAGCCTTGCCTTCAGCTCTCTATGTTACCCAGGATGGTCCTCAACTCTGATTGTCAGATTCTATTGTCTTGATTGTTATATTTACAGGTGTGCACCATCATACCCAGTGATTATCAAATTTTTAACCTGTTACCTTTATACCCAGTCATTTTAGTAACAACATCAACAAAACCTGATAAATTTCAAAAGGACTTCTAGGAGTGATTCTGTTGAGCATACAGTATAAAAGTACAAGACATTTCAGAGGTAATTAATCTTGTATTCTTGATGAGGCCAATTTAGGTTTGACTAGAGTTTGATCACTGTTCTGGGAAGCCCCATAGAAAATTACCCAACTCTATTCTAGGAACCTGAGGTCAAGATGTACCAGTTAGCATTCTGTTAAACTGCTTGTTTGCACAAAACCTCCTCCTGGAGCTGCCAAGTGAGATGCAAGGATGTGCTTGTAAACAAACCAACAAACTTTACTGTAAATACTTATCACTGCAGTTAGGTCCAGAATACCTAAGTGTAGTCCAAACCAACTGTAATAAAGTCATTCAATGGCTATAAAGAGTGAGTGATATTCTGTAGTGGGCATTTCATAACAATAGGTCAACTGTGAATTTCCTATAGTAGAACACTAAATATTTCTTTATACAAAAGTAAGAATTATCACATCTAGTATAGTATAAGATATTCTAACCAAATTTGAGACGAGAAAAGAAACCTGGAACATGGGCATCACAAGAATCACATATATAAGCAAGTGACAAATCACAGCCTTGCATGTTAGAGATTGTACAGTCTAAATTCAGCCACAAGATTTTGTATTCAGCTCTAGAAGTATAATTGTTGTGTAGCCTTGAAAAAGTACTTGTTCTCTGTTTGATTTCTCACCTCTGAAATGGATATGGTAGCATTTTCCACCTCAAGTAATTGCTTTTTATGAGTTATAGAAATATGTATGCCCTGATCCTTGGGTTTCTGAGTTTGAGGCCACTGGGGGAAAAAAAAAACACAGTTTCAACCCAAATTGTAGTTAGCATAGTTTATTTTTTTAAATACTAGCAAAAAGATAGTCTTAAAGCCAAATCAAAGGTCTGTTTCACAAAAGGGACTAATGAAAGGGCTTTTAAAGGTGGAGACCACAATCCTCTCATTTCTGTAGAATTTCTAGCTATATGAGAAACTATTTCATTCCCCTCTACTATATGAGGAACTTGTCTCATTGCACATAGAAAGAAAAGATCTGTCTTATTCCCCTGTACATAATAATACGTGAGCTTACAGAACCTGGAGAAAGCTGTAAAAGTCTCACAGCAGTCACACTATCCTTGTGAAGTAAGAAAAAATGATATGTTTGCTATATCCTGACATGACCTCAGGATGAAACTGAAGTCAGCCTTACTTTAAGATATATAAGATTCTTACAGGAACTTTTGCCAACTTGCATTTTTCTGTTTCTATAACCACATGACTTTCTGATTCTTGATCAAACAGTAATACCATGGTGACAAAATTGTACCCTGTTCTAATAAAAGTTCACACCCTGTCATTCCTTTTTTTTAATATTTATTTATTTTTATGAGGCACCTGTTTATTTTTGAGATAGGGTCTCACGAAGCTCAGGTTGACCTGAAAGTCTATATGTAGTTAAGGCTAGCCTTGAACTTCTGACCTTTCTACTGCTGTCCCAGTGCCCTGTCACTGAGCTGCGACTAAAGCAAACACACTGTCATCCTTGATAACAGCCATTACAGCTACATCATACTTTTGGCTCATTTGGCTGAGGGCTACTTCTAGACTTAGAGTCACATGAGGGCATGCTCCAGGCTGGGCCCAAGTGGCTAAATAAAAACTTTAAGTTCATAAAGAGCTCCACCTGATTTCCTTCTCTTGGCTGAGAACAACTGAGCTACAACATTTGGGGATTTGCCTGGGATCTATTCCTACCCTAAGAAAGATACCCTAATTTGACCCTCTGAGCCTTCTATTTTCTCTCGTCTTCTGAATTCTGGTGAGTGTATTCTTCTGAGTAACTCCTGGGTGATCATCCCAGGGTTGTGTGTCATCAGGGGACGTTCTATTGCCATTTAGGTGAGGTGATCTCCCACCCTGGACGCCCTCAGCAATGAGTGAGAACATGGTGACTGGCTGCTGTTTGCCTAATTGTTATTACTATTTATGTTTGGTTTTGTTGCAATTCTGTCTCTCAGCTACCTCCTACAGCTTGCTCAGTCTCTATCACCTTTCTTGATTCAATGAAGCCTGCTGCTTAAGTCCCACAAAAATCTACTTCTAAGTTTATTTTGTTCAGTTTCTCTGGTCACTTGATTCAGTTTTGCAGGAATTACGGTGTCTCTGGGGTATGGATAATGCAGCTTTCTACTGCTCTACTTTATTACAAAGCTCATTCCGGAGGGCCATTATATCCTGTCCCTCCCAATCTAAGCTTGCCTGTTTAAAAGTTTCCTCAAATCTCAAATTGTGTAAGTCAAATGGCCGTATGAGAGAGAGAAAAGAAGAACAGCCCAGGAAAAGATACCATGTGCCTTAAAACAGTTAAAATGTTGAAGATGTCCCAGTAGGAATCACTGTTGTTTATCTTATAGTTTCTTGTTTGTTGTGTTTTATTTAACTCTCTAAAACCTAAATCTTTTGCTAAAATATGAATTTATCTCAAGATTATATAAACTTTCTGTACTTTAAAACTTGTAAGCTCACTAAATATAGTTAAAGAGTACTTAGTAAAGGTCCCAGAGGTTGTCTAATAGCCCCATGAAAAAAAATTACAAAAATGTAAATGTACTTGTTATTGTTATATCTCATTACATCTTTTAATGAAACAAGATTTATATAAAAATTAGAAAGGGTACAAAAATGCCCCCTCATTTAAGGTGATGCATATTCAAAACTCGTGCTACAATGTAAACATTTTTTTCTCTCAGGATCTATAGGACCATTGTGAGGGACCTGTAAAATTCCAAGCAAGCAAATAGGTAGGTAAATTAACAGGGCTAAAACTATAAATCCCTAATCTTCTAAAAGCTTCTTACTTGCTGTGAACTATTAAAGGTAATTAGGGTAGGCAAGCTAATAACCAGTTACCTTATAAATTATCAAATTCTTTAATATGCTTACAACTATAATTATAGGCATGCTAAATACAAATGCAACTTATTTACAGGAATAAGCTTATTTACCTTTTGTATATGTTTTCAAGGTTAAGCCTAAAACAAGTAAACAAGTAATGACAAATAGGTAAAATTTGTTTTAAATCAGGTAAAAGTAATAGGCAGCCCTGAAACTCTTCAGAGATCTGATAAATATGGTGTTTAAGATATTCAGTAGGAAAAAAAAGCTTCCCACAATAGACAAAAATACCAGCTTCTAGAAGCAACTTTAAGGTCTACTCCCACAATAGACAAAAATACCAGCTTCTAGAAGCAACCTTAAGGTCTACTCCAAAGAAGCTAGTTCCACCTGGACTGTGGTGCCTCCCTCCGTGCCAGGTCCCTGCCCAAATTGTGAACAAGCGGGACACTAGAACTGACTTACCTCTTTGCCTCACTGAAGTAGGCTTGTCCCTTAAGTTCCTCACGCACAGGGAACATCAGGATCTTCTGGATCTGGAAGCTGAGTTGATATTGTCCCATGTGACAAGGAAAGACTTACTGCCATCCGAAGACATATGCAAAGGTTGAAGTGGTTCTGGTACACCCTTGGGACTCTGCCATCAATAGAACCACCAAGATCCCCATGGAGAAACCTAGCTTAACCATCCAGGTAGCAGCCTCTCTGACATTTTAATTGATTCGGAGATTATTTGGATTATACTTCCTGCTCTGATGTAGCCCTTTTGTGTCTCTGTTGATGTTGGCAGCTAACTGTAGCCTTCATTACTTCAGCAGTAGCTACCACATCAGTCCATGTCACATGTGGAAATGAGGCCTTGTTTTTTCTAGAACTACTAGGTGTCATGTTGAAAAATATAAACTCATAGACAGGTTTGCCTTGCTGAAAAGTTTTATATTTTTAAAGATGCATACTATTAAGACTTCAAAGGTTCAGCATTTTAACATACTAATCAATGGGGTTCTAATAAACTATTAATTCATCCAGGGCAAAGAACTGGCTAACATTATCACAGTGGTGGGTTCAAACTTGACATTTCCTTTGGTTATTTTCTAAATGTAGTCTTAAAAATAGTTCTTGTTGTATTGAAAACATGTTTTACACACACATACACACCCACACACACACACATATACACACACACATACACACACACATACACACATACACACACACACATACACATATACACACACACACACACAGATGGTTTTAACCATGAATCATTGTTTTGAGTTCCTAAGCTTTTGCTGTGGCTAAAAGACATGAGTCTCCTCCAGCTCTTTACAGACCCTTCTCAACTGTTTTCTACAATATTGCTTTTCTACAGATTGCAGACAACAATCATGCTGATATATCTAGAGCTTTTATCTTTTTGTTTTTTATAAATGGTGGTAAACTCATTTAAACTTCAGAAAGCTGTAACTTGGCCGACCTGTCACAGGTCAAATGGACTCCGGATAACTAACTTCTCCTGTCATACCAGTCAGCAGTTTAAGTTTCACTGCGTACTGCCTGTCCCTGAAGGTGGACTTTTTATTTACCCTGCTCTTGTCAGGACCACAGGCCTGAAATTCTCAAATATCAGCTTTTCCCTTAATCTCCTTTACTTTACCTTCTGATCTTTAGTCTGCATTGGTCAGAGCAAATGATTAACATCACCCAGGAACCAGCTGTAAACCACAGATCTCTTTCCCAAAGGATCATCAGCCCTTGGTGGCTGTATAATACTGGAGAATCCTAGACTTGCTGAAAGCTGCTGTAAACTACTCCAACCAATGTGATTGCTTCCTGTCTCTTCAGGCTGTGTCAGCCATCCAGACACTTCTAACTATCGCCTCACCCCCCACTCAGTTTTCACCACCTCCTCCCCGCCCCCAACCCCACTGCCTGAATCCTCCCCTGGCCTTAGACCAGTATCTCAGCCTTCCTAGGCCCTGATGCCTTATTTTCAGCTGAGAAGTAGTTACTGAAAGGAGTGTGTGTAGTACAACCAAGTTAAGATAATCCCCAACTAGCTCACAAATAAATGAGACTATGCTTATTTTATTTGGCTTTGACAACTACTGGGCATACCCCTGATCTACTCTTCTAACTGCTGGTCTGGCGACCTCCCCAGCACTGTACCCCAGATACTTGCTGTTTCTCCTGGCCATGTGCTCACCATCCATTCCCCCACCCCATGGTTGCTTCCTCCTCTCTTCCCTTCTTGCCCCTCCTCTTCTAGTCTCTCTCCTCCAACCAGGTCACTCCAAATCCATCTACCCTAAGTGCTTCCAGTAAATGGCTGAAGCCAATTTTATTTAACCAATAGGTTTAAGACAAGGAACAAGGTTTGCACACCAAAAGCTTGCAAACATGACTTGTAGTCACTCAGGTATACAATTTAGCATTATAATACCTATCAACAGACCAAACCCCAACAAGTATGTTGTTCCTTGTCCTCACCAAAGGCTGGAATAGTAGGTTCAAAGAAGGCAAGTTCCCCTCTGCCAGAAGGAGTCACTTTGCTGACACAAATGACATATATATAGCACCCCTTGACATACCAGAGGCCATGTTGACCTCCTGACTCCCTTAGTATCACAAGTGCCTGTCACAATGAACAAACAAAGCAAACAGGGCTACTCAAGATAGAGGCTGGAAGTTTACTTCGTAATTACTAAATTTTACCTGGAGAACACAGGTGTTTGTTTCTCTCTGTCTTGCTATTTTATGCATTTTGATGTTCTTTTATAAATGTCAAAGTCTACCCCTTTGTAATTATCCCACCCTAGGCTAATCAAAACAAAACAAACAACAAATCAACCTAATTACTAGTAACAAAGTAGGCAAAGACCTCAGAAATGTAGAATGTTCTATTAGGACTCTAAAAGAGGTATTTGACTCTCTAGCTGAGATGGTCCTCCAGAATAGAAGGCAGTTGGGTTGGACCGACTCTTCTTTAGACAAGGAGGGCTCTGTATGGTCATGAAAAAAAACATGCAATTTTTGAGCTAACAAATGTTCTTCCATTAGACAGACTCTGACAGAACACAGGACCATCAGCAGAGCAGTGCTGTTTTGAATCCTGGTTGAACCAGTCCCCTTGGGTTACTAGAATCTGTTAGACTCATGTTATGCCGATACTCACATAATTGAGATACTCAAGATGAAAGTTAGCTTGGACACACTAGGATGTCCAACACAAGGCAGGGGATAAAGTGAGACATATGCTTTGCTAAATCCTGACCTGATCTCTGGCTAGAACTGACTCTCTGGTATGTCTGCTTCTTACAGGAACTTTTGCTGCCAGATGTTATTCTGCTTTTGTAACCATGAGGCTTTCTGATGCCTTCCCTGATCAAACAGAAATGCCATGGTGACACAACTGTACTATATTCTTATTAAAAGTTCCCATCTGTCATCCTTGCCAACAGGAGGTACCAAATGTATGATTTTTAACTTTATAAACCCCCTGCCCTCTCAGCTTAGGCCACCTCTAGACCTGTAATTACAACAGTGCTTGCCCCAGCCAGGTCTGTGGCTCAACTGAAAACGTCACAACCATAGAGAGTTCCACCTGATCCTCTCTCTTGGATGAGAACAGCCACCCTACAAGACAGGGGGTGCAATAGGGTGCAGGCTACTAGGAGCTCATATTTTCTCCTTTGGTTACCATGGTCAGCATCCCAGGCTTTGAGAACACCTAAGTTCCACTATGCTCATAGGTTTACAGGAATGTTAACATTCCAACTGTAATAGAGGAGACTTAAAATTATACAGAGAACAAAAATTAATGACAAAAGAACATTATCAGGAATGCTTCCCTTATCTGAAAGCTGATTTGCAAATTAAATAGAGCTCTTTTCTAGATTCTCCACTATTCACTTGTAAACTAATCCTTCTAATTGTTATTCTAAGTTCCAAAGAAATCCTTCTTTTACCTATTAGTATGCTAATAAGAAACTCCAGAGACCTCTAGAGAAAGTCTCTGCCCTTTGCCTCTGCCCTTCATAGCATTACCACAAGAACAAAGAACTTTTCCAAGCATGGGAATTTTATGTACACGCGAATGAACACACACACACACACACACACACACACACACACACACACACAATTTAACACCTCCCAGAACCATTCCCTTCTCCTTAGAAGAAGATAAGAACTGTTTTTCTGTGAGGTGTGTACTTTTTTTTTTAATTGGATATTCTCTGTATTTACATTTCAGATTTAACTCCCTACCTCTCCCACTCCCATTGCTTCCATGAAGGTGCTCCCTCTTCTAACCACCCTCTCCCACCTCAGCACCTTGGGATTCCCTTTAACTGGAAGAATGGGCCTTCCCTCGACCAAAGGCCTCTCCTCTCATTGAAGCCAGACAATGCTGTCCTCTGCTACATATGTACCTGGAGCCATGGGTCTCTCCACTCAGACTCATTGGTTGGTGGTTTAGTTTTTAGGAATTGTGGTAGGCTTTGTTAGTTGGTCATTTTGTTCTTCCCATGGGGTTTCAGACTCTTTTAGCTACTTCAGTCCATTTTCTAGTTCCTTCAGTAGGGTCCTCGGTTTGAGTCTGATCAGAATGACTCTGGCAGAGCCTCTGAGGAGGCATCCATATCAGGTTCTTGCCAGTAAGCACTACTTGGCATCAGCAATAGTGCTTGGGTTTAGTGGCTGTATATGGGATGGATTTCCAGGTTACTCTATGAATGATCTTCTCTCCTATCCCTCCTTCTCTATTTGCCCTTTATTTCCTTCCATGAGTATTTTCTTCTCCCTTCTAAGAAGGACTGAGGCATCCACATTCTGACCTTCATCTCTTTGAGCTTCATAAGTTCTGTGGATTATTTCTTGGGTATTCCGAGCTTTTTGGGCTAGTATCTGCTTATGAGTGACTGCATACAATAAGTGTTCTTTTGTGACTGGGTTACCTCACTCAGGTTGATGACTTCAAATTCCATCCATTTGCCTAAGAATTTAATGAAGTCAATGTTTCTTATAGCTGAGTAGTACTCCATTATGTAAATGCACCACAATTTCTGTATCCATTTCTCTTTTGAAGGACATCTGGGTTCTTTCCAGATTCTGGCTATTATAAATAAGGCTGTTATGAACATGATGGAACATGTGTCCTTGTTAGATATTGGGGCTTTTTTAGGGGGTATATTCCCAAAAGTGGTATAGCTGTGTCCATGGGTAGTATTATGTCCAGTTTTCAGAGAAACTACCAGACTGATTTCCAGAGTGGTTGTACCAGCTTACAATCCCACCAAGAGTGGAGGAATGTGCCTTTTTCTCCACATCTTCACCAGCATCATTTTGATCTTAGTTTTTGAACTTAGCCATTCTGACTGGTGTGAGGTGGGATCTCATGATTGTTCTGATTTGCATCTCACTGATGACTATGTATATTGAACATTTCCTTACGTGCTTCTCAGCCATTCAATATTCTATAGTTGAGATTTTTTTGATTAGCTCTGTTCACCATTTTTAATAGGATTATTTGATTCTTCAGAGTCTAACTTCTAAAGTTCTTTGGATACTAGCCCTCTATCAGATGTAGGACTGGTAAAGATTGTTTCCCAATCTGTTGGTTGACATTTTGTCCTATTGACAGTGTTCTTTGCCTTACAAAAGCTTTGCAATTTTATGAGGTCACATTTGTTGATTCTTGATCTTAGAGTATAAGCCATTGGTGGTCTCTTCAGGGAATGTTACCCAGTGCTGATGTGTTCAAGGCTCTTCCCTACTTTCTCTTCGATTAGTCTCAGTGTTCCTGGTTTTTGTAGAGGTCTTTGATCCACTTGTACTTGAGCTTTGTTCAAGGAGATGAGAAAGAATTGATTTGCATTCATCTGTATGCTGTCTACCAGTTGAACCAGCACCATTTGTTGAAGAGGCTGTCCTTTTACCATTGAATGTTTTTAGCTCCTTTGTCAAAGATCAAGTGACCAGAGGTGTATGGATTCAGTTTTGGGACTTCAGTACTATTCCACTGATCTACCTGCTTGTCTCTATACAAATACCAAGCAATTTTTATCACAATTGATCTGCAATGCAGCTTGAGGTCAGGGATTGTGATTCCCCCAGATGTTTTCTTATTGTTCAGATATTTTTGACACTATAAAGTTATTTATTAACTATACACAGAATATGTCCCCTATAAAATGTACAAGTAGATCACTAAAAAGTCTTATCCTGTAAACACTTTCTTCAATACAGAATATACTAAGTCCATTGGGATAACAGCTGTCTGTCTCAAAGTAATCTAATTATAGCACCCAGGGTCTGCTTTAATGGAAAGTTAAATACTTGTTATTTTTGGGATTACCTATTTGTTTGACAGAGCCAAGAGTTAACAACTTAATCTTACTTTTGTATATTAATCACTGCACAATAGATCAGTTTATCACAGGTTTTCTCCATTATTTGTAGTAGTGGGATACAACAACTACTAGATATTTTTAAATGGCAGACAACCATAAAATTACTTTTCTTTGATAGTATATTTGGTTTTATAATTATACTAGGATATGAATGGGATAAAATATTACCATAGTACACCTCAAGATAAATGATTCACTAGATTGTGCTCAGTAGGTTTTACGAAAAAAATCTGTTCTCCTCTCCAATTATCCAGTATGTTTTGCCTACAGTAAGGGTTCAATAAATAACTGTTGAACATACTGTCTACACGGCAGGTGAGAAGAGATGGGCTCTTATGGGTGGACATCAAGTATAAGTGGAATTAGCATGGGAAGGAGTGGTTAGATGTAAACTGTATATAGTACACAAGTAAATAAACTCAGAGGCCAGCACAGCAGTTAAGCAGAAAATACTGGCACTGGAATAAACAGAGGCAGATTTGCCAACACTGGCATTAAGTGAACTGACTTTTAAGAGATAACTAGGAAAAACTTTATACTGGACCACACCTTTACCATCCAAGTTAATTTGAGACAGACCAAGAGAGGCACTGTTAGAGACTATGGCTGTCTTCCTTGATATTCAGACATCCTAGTTTCCAGTAACTTATCATGGATAGGCTACCCATGAGTCTATAAAAACCTGTTCATATTTAAGAATTAGTTTCCACAAGGACAAAGTTGAACTTCCTTTTATTTGTCCTAAAATGCTTACTTTCAAACTTGAAGGGACCTCAACTATTCCATGTAGTTTTCGATAATTCTTTTATCTTTTCAGACCAGAGTCAAAATATTCGTACAGAATTCATACTGCAGCGCCTTCCACCCACCCTTTGGTCGCTTGAACCCTTTGGTTCTTTTTTCCGCTTTCAGATCTCTCTTGAAGTGTAGTAAGCAGAACTGTACTGGGTATTCCAGCTGCAGTTTGGTCTATCGTCAGAATGGCCTCGGCTACGCCGTAGTTTTCCAGTTGGTCTATTTCTAGAACTGTACGATCTCCTATAGTTATAATCAAAGGAGTGACTCCTTGATCTCCTTCTGCCATAACTTCTGCTTCGAGAATGTCTATATCGGTCATGATCGTCATATCTTGAACTGCTGTATACATTCCTCCCTTTCTTGGCTTTCATTTGATTTGCTGTCTTTCGATCCCCCTTGCGAACTGTATTTCAATTTGACCCCCACAAATCCATTTTCTGTCCAATTTATGTAAAGCATCTTCAGCATCACGAACATCCTCAAATTGAACATATACAAATCCTCTTGGACGTCATGTGTAGAAATCAAGTGGAACATAAACATCTACTATTGAACCATAACGACCAAATTCCCGACATAAATCTTCAGACCTCGTGTCGTCCGCCAGGTTTCTGGCAAACAGAGAGGTGTTGCGGGGGTGCAGGTATCGGGACATGACGGAATTGGAACTCTAGGCCAGCGGCACTAACGGACTCGGCAAACCGTCCGCAGCTCCGGCCGCAGCTCACATCCACTCAGGGCCTGTTCAGATATTTTTATTATCCTGGGTTTTTTTTTATTCCAAATGAATTTGCAAACTTACTTGGTTAGGGCCACACCAAGGTATTTTATATTCTTTGTGACTATTGTGAAGGGTGTCGATTCTCCAATTGTTTTTTCTCAGCCTGTTTATCCTTTGACTAGAGAAAGGCTACTGATTTGTTTGCATTAATGTTATACCAAGCCACTTTGCTGAAGTTGTTTATCATCCGCAGGTGTTCTTTGATGGAATTTTTGGTGTCACTTAAGTACACTAACATATCATCTGCAAATAGTGATATTTTGACTTCTTCTGTTCCAATTTGTATCCCTTTGAACTCTTTTTTGCTGTCTGATTGCTCTGGCAAGTTCTCCCAGTACTATGTTGAATATGTAGGGAGAGAGTGGGCAGCCTTGTTTAGTCAATGATTTTAGCGGGATACCTTCAAGTTTCTTACCATTTACTTTGATGTTGGCTACTGCTTTGGTGTTTATTGCTTTTAGTACATTTAAGTATGGGCCTTGAATTCCTGATCTTTCCAAGAATTTTAACATGAAGGGGTGTTAAATTTTGTCAAATGCTTTCTCAGCATCTAAAGAGATGACCATGAAGGTTTTTTTTCCTTTGAGTTTGTTTATATAGTGGATTACACTGATAGATTTTTCATATATTGAACTAAGCTTACATCCCCAGAATGAAGCCTACTTGATCATGGATAATCATTTTGATGTGTTCTTGTATTCAGTTTGCAAGAATTTTATTGAGTTTTTTGCATCAGTGTTCATGAGTAAAAATTGGTTTGAAATTCCCTTTCTTTGTAGGCTCTTTGTGTGGTTTAGGAATGAGGGTAATAGTGGCTTCACAGAATGAGGTGGGTAATATTTCCTCTGTTTCTATTTTATGGAATAGTTTGGAGAGTATTGGTAGTAGGTCTTCTATGACGGCCTGATGGAATTCTGCAGTAAACCCATCTGGTCCTGGTTTGTTTGTTTGTTTATTTGGTTGGTTAGTTGGTTGGTTGGTTGGTTGGTTGGTTAGTTAGTTGGTTGGTTGTTTGGTTGGTTGGGAGGCTATTGATGACCACTTCTATTTCTTTAGGAGTTATGGGGCAGTTTAGATGGTTTATCTGTTCCTGATTTAACTTTGGTACCTAGTATCTCTCTAGAAAAATTGTTCATTTCCTCTAGATTTTCCAATTTTGTTGAGTATAAGCTTTTGTAGTAGAATCTGATGACATTTTGAATTTGCTCAGTTTCTGTTGTTATGTCTCCCCTATCGTTTCTAATTTTGTTAATTTGGACACTCTCTGCACCCTCTATTTAGTCTGGCTAAGACTTTATCAATCTTGTTGATTTTTCTAAAAGAACCAGCTCCTGGTTTTGTTAATTCTTTGTATAGTTCTTTTTGTTTCTATTTGATTGATTTCAGCCCTGAGTTTGATTATTTCCTACCGTCTACTCCTCTTGTGTGTATCTGCTTCTTTTTGTTCTAGAGCTTTCAGGTGTGCTGTGAGCTTTTAGTGGATGCTCTCTCCTGTTTCTTTTTGGAGGCACTCAGAGCTATGAGTTTTCCTCTTAGCACTGCTTTCACTGTATCCCATAAGTTTGGGTATATTTTATCTTAATTTTTGTTAACTTTAAAAAAGTCTTTGATTTCTTTTTACTTCTTTTTTGACTGAGCTATTGTTGAGTAGAGCATTGTTCAGTTTCCAAGAGTATGTGGGCTTTTTTGGGGATTTTTTTGTTTGTTTGTTTTGTTTTGTTTTGTGATTTTTTTGTTCTTGTTTTGGGTTTTTGTTTGTTTGTTTGTTTTTTGTTATTGAAGACCAGCCTTAGTCCATGGTGATCTGATAGAATACATGGGATTATTTCAATGTTCCTGTATCTGTTGAGGCCTGTTTTGTGACCAACTACATTGTAAATTTTGGAAAATGTACCTTGAAGTGCTGAGAAGAATGTATGTTCTTTTGTTTTAGGATGAAATATTCTATAGATGTTTATTAAGTCCATTTGGTCCATAACTTCTGTTAGTTTTACTGTGTCTCTGTTCAGTTTCTGCTTCCATGATCTGTCTATTGATAGGAGTAGAGTGGTAAAGGTTTATTATTATTGTATGGGGTACAATATATGCTTTGAGCCTTAGTAGAGTTTCTTTTTATGAATGTGGCTGCTCTTGTATTTGAAGCATAGATATTTAAGATTGAGAGTTCATCTTGATAGATTTTAGCTTTGATGAGTAAAAAGTGTCCTTCCTTGTCTTTTTTTTTTTTTTTTATGACTTTTGGTTGAAAATCTACTTTATTTGATATTAGGATGGCTACTCCAGCTTGTGTCTTGAGACCATTTGCTTGGAAAGTTTTTTCCCAATCTTTTACTCTGAGGTAGTACCTATCTTTTTTCCTGAGATGAGATTCCTGTATGCAGCAAAATGCTGGATCTTGTTTATATATCCAATCTGATAGTCTCTGTTTTTTTATTGGGGAATTGAGTCCATTGATGTTAAAAGATATAAAGAGTGATTTTTTGTTTTCTGCTATGTTTGTTGGTAAAGGTAGAACTTTGTGTGTTTTCTTCTTTGGGTTTTGTTGCAAGAAAACTTTTTTTAGGGCGAAGTTTTCCTCTTTGTGGTGGAATTTTCCATGTAGGGATGGATACATGGACAGATATTGTGTAAATTTCCTTTTGTACTGGAATGTAGGTTGTCCTAAAGCTGTTTGTATTTTAATGTTAATTTCACTTCCCCAAGAAGAGCTGCCTAGTTAAGAACTCCTGAGGTGACTTCATCTGAACCTTCCCATTTTAATTAGTAAAATAAAGGAAAGCCAGTGACTGGGTGAGGTGAGGGAGTTGAAGAGAGGAGAGGTCTAAAAGGTCAGAGGAGGGTGGAGGTCATTGCAACATGGAGATTTCCAAGGACCAGCTAAACCCAGGTGGAATTGATTGGTGTTAAATCAATACGACCTTTAAGAATTTTATAGGTCTAGTATGTCATATAGAATGGCAGTTTGTATCTTTGTCTATTTGATGCAATCTTGTTGGGTAGAGGGTTTGTGGATTGAGAGTTGAATATATAAACCTGTATGAAAAGCAATTGGGCTATAGAGTTGTGTTTGTGTTGAGTTTTTGGAGTAAATGTACACCCAGAAGGGAGGCAGAGAAAGACCACAAAAAGAAGGGAGTTGTGTGGACAGGGTTGGGTTGTGGGGGTGGCCTGGACCAGGTGGCTGGGGCCAGGTGACTGTAAGGGTCAGGCTTAAAGTGTGAGACCTCAAGGCAGATAAAGAGATAAACAATTTCTTTTTTAATAATTACTTGCAACACTGGAATATCTTGGTTTCTTTATCTGTGGTTATTGAGAATTTTACTGTATATAGTAACCCGGGCTGGCATTTGTGTTCTCTTAGGGTCTGTATGATGTCAGTCCAGGATCTTCTAGCTTTCATTGTCTCTGTTGAGAAGTCTTGTGTAATTCTGATAGGTCTGCCTTTATATTTTTCTTGTCCTTTTTCCCTTACTAATTTTAGTATTCTTTGTTTAAAACATTTGGTGCTTTGATAATATGTGTCGAGAGGAAATTTTTTTCTGGTCCAATCTATTTGAAGTTCTGTATGCTTCTTGTATGTTTGTGGTCATCCCTTTCTTTGTTTAAGAAATTTTCCTCTATAATTTTTTGAAGATATTTACTGGGCCTTTTAGTTGGGAGTCTTTGCTCTCTTTTACACCTACTATCCTTATGTTTGGTCTTTTCATTGTGTTATGGATTTCCTATATAATTGATATTTAAAGCTTTTTGATTTTTGCATTTTCTCTGGCTGTTGTGTCAATGTTTTCTATGGCATCTTCTGCCCTTGAGAGTCTTTCTTCCATCTCTTGTATTTTGTTTGTGATGCTTGTGTCTATGACTCCTGATGTCTTTCCTAGGTTTTCTATCTTCAGGGTTTTCTCCTTTTGGGATTTCTTCATTGTTTCTATTTCTGTTTTTAATTCCTTCACCTATTTGTTTGTACTTTCCTTGTAGCTCTTTAAGTGATTTTTTTGGTTTTTGTGTTTTTTTAAGTGTTTTAACTTCTTTGCATGTGTTCGCCTGTCCTTTCTGTACTTCTTTAAGTGTGTTATTTATGTGCTTCTCGAAGATCTCCCTCATCATCATGAAGTATGTTTTTAAGTCTACATCTTGTTTTTCTGGTGAGTTGGGATAACCACTATTTGCTGTGGTGGGAGAACTGGGGGTGTCTCTCCTGTGGGTCTGTGGGCCCATGGTCTCCGGAGGAAGATTGTTCCTGTGTGTTCAGCTCTTTGGGTAGGCTGTGAGTCTGATGATGGTCCGGGTTCCTGATGCAACTGGGCTAGCTCTGTTCTTGGGCTTGAAGTGTCTGTTCCCAAGCAACACTGGTATCTGCACCCTGAGAGTTCTGGGCAGTGTCTTCCATGATAGTCAGTGGAGAGGGAATGTGGACTCACCAGTAGAATTAAGAATAAGAGTACTTCTGCGGGTCCTCCAGGTCCCAGCAATCTGTGGGCAGGCCGCCAGCCCTGGTGAAACTCAAGGTGTGCACTCCAAGGCTGAACTTAAATAAAATTATCTATTCTATTAAGTACTGTCTCCTGATTTGTTCTGGTCGGGGGCGGGGAGGAAGGGAGCTATAGTTGGATCTCCAGGAACCGGTAAAAGAACTTTCCACTAGTTTTTTTTATTAAAACAGCATTTCTACATTTCCTGAATCAGCTCCCCACTCTGCAAAGTTTCTTACCACCACATTATTGAAATTTCTCGGGTTTCAGTTCAAACATGCAGGGATGAATTGCAGAGGGGTGAGTTTATTAGAAGTTATTACTATGTGAACAGATAAACTTATAGATAAAAGCATGGAATGGGGAATGAAGGAGAATTCAAGCCCCTGAACCATAGACAAAGAGAATGATGGGGCTCCCTGAACAGAGGAAAATCAAGACCCACAGACAGAAGTGGAGGTGGAGGGGTTTCATATTCTTTTGAGGGCAGGAGTTGTTAATTTCTAAGGCAGTGTAAAGAACAAGAGCACAGAAAGAGGCCAGAGTCTGTCTTTCAACAGATGGATCTGTGTTTATTGGCACACACAGTGAGGTACAGCCTCTCTTCCTCAGGAAATTAGAGGGTCTGCCAGGGGAGAAAGCTAGATGTGACCCCATATAGAGGCAGAGTGAGGAGCTTGGGAGTAAAAAAAAATTGTTGCAGCTTGGGAGAAGTGGAGGCTCTTCTTCCTGAAATTGTTTGCCCAATTTGAGACAGTATCTTGGAAGAAAGACTGTCTGGCTCAGCAGACATTCCTTTCTATGCTGGCCCACAAGACTGGGCAAGGTCATCTTTAATCTCATAGTAATCCTGTTTATAACTCTCTCTGGCCTGGTTATACAGTGGGCATAGTTACCATCTAAGGATCTTGATAGGATTTGTGTCCGGCATAGTTACACAGCAGCATGGTTACCATCTAAGGTCCTTGGTAGGGTTTGTGGTCTCTCTGCCACTTAAGTATTAAAAGGTAGGAAAGCCTTTAAGTTTGAGATATAGCAATGGAGAAATCTGTAACACCACAGACAGGAATAGACAAGAACCAGCAGTTGAAGAAAGGTTTTAATTGGGGGTAAGAAAACACACAAATGCAGCAGATGTGTGTGTGTGTGTGTGTGTGTGTGTGTGTGTGTGTGTGTGTGTGTGTGTGTGTGTGTGCAAACAGAAGATTTGGGAAGCCAAAATCTAGTTTCACTGCAAGGGCTGTTTTTTTTTAAATCTCTGAAGTGTCTTCCTCCAGTAATTTAGGATTGGTCAGTTTTTAGAAAGAGAGAACGGCTGATTGGTCCACAAATATATGTATAACATTTTTTGATTTGGCCTTGAATTTGTTGAAGGTAAAAAAAAAGTCCTCAAGGCCTTTGTTTTAAGCTGCCATGCTTTTGTATCAGGAGGGGAGGAAGTGAAGGAAAAGGCTAGGAATTTTCCACCAGCCTCAGGATGCCGAGTAACCCCTCTCTTCTAGGAAGAAATGTTTCAATCCTATCTAGCTACAGTTTCTGGAATGTCTCTAGGGCATCAGGCAGCCTTTCCTCCCAGAAAGAAGTGTCCCATCCTTATCTAACAGCAGTCCCTGAAATGTAGGTCAAAGGCCCTGATGTGGCCCATGTTGGTGGCAACCAATCACCTTAAAGGCCCACTGAACCCACCAATGCTTGCATGCCTAATTACCATCGCTGTAACCCACACTCTATGAAATGTATAAAAACTGTACTAACAGGGAGTTCAGGGTTGCTTCTCCTCTGGATATAGGTCAATTCCAGAGCACTGGACTAATAAACCTCTTGCTTTTGCATCCAATCTCTAGTCTCATTCAGGGGAATCTCCTAGTAGTTAAGGCTCAATTCAAGTCTTACAGAAGCCAGCCATCTTGGAAATTCATCATCTTTTTTGTCTAGTCATGGTTCTGCTCTCCTATTTGTCTGCCTCCCAAGGAATTTGTCTAAACCCAGTCCTCCCAACAGCACAAGCCTTCAAACAGTTTCACTGAATCTTAGGCAAGAATCAGGGAAGTGGGTTGGAAGCAGGACATGTGGCGAAAATATCCTTATGTTTTGTTTTGTTTTGGTTGTTGTTGTTTTGTTTTTTGTTTTACCTTCTTAGTAAGAGCTCCTGGTCTCAGGAAGACTATTTGGTTCTCAGACAATGTCTCAGTAGAGTGCTTGGTGGTCACTGCAGGTATTGGGGATCTAACATAACAGTCTCACAAACTGTAATTTACAGTCAAGGCCAGTCACAGTTAAAGTCTGTATTTTGTGATCTTACTTTTGTGAAGTACTTTACATAATTGATGGAAGGGTAGGTCTTGGTGAGATTTGAGTTATTGTTTTAATTCACTGAGTTTTAGTAGATTATTGAGGGGAGAGAACTTAATAGAGTATAAAAAAAAATTAATGACCTAAAAGCTTCAGAGAAGCTCTGGACAGGAAAGTTGACTTGATTGAGAACATTCATGAGCTGTCCGGATCCAGGACTCTCTTGATAAAGGAATTCAAAGGATGCTGTGGCCTCCTAAACTAATCCCCCTCGCAGAAGAAGATTAGAGGGCCGGATAAGAGCGATATACTAACCACAATGGGTGTTTACCACTTTGAGACAGCGGAGGACCTGAGCTGCAGATGGGATCTTCTGTCCCAAAAGTTCCCTGCTTTAGGTGCCATGATTGTCACGGCTGTTAGTCACTTCAGACATTCTGATGGTTGTTGTTTGGCTTTGCTTTCCTTTAATCGAAGCTTTATCGTGGAAGCTGGGGCCAGAGTTTCACTGTAGCTTGGCAGGCGGTACAAACAGGAACAGGGCTTGGGCTGCTTTTAGGATTTTCTTCTCAGAGCTCCTCTGCCCTTGTCTGTCTTCTATTAACAGTATGGACTTAATTTCATCCTGACCCCGTGTTTGATGTTGTCATTGTTGTTGCTGTGTTTCCTGGGGTCACACACAGAAGACAGAGCCCTGGGCTTTGTATAGATTTCCCAGACAGCTAGCACTTCATTCTTTTTTAATAAAGATAATTTTCTATGCTTCTAGAAGTACAACAGTGCTGTGTTTTATTGTACTTTAATGAGATATAGTGTGGTCACACAGCTTACTTGTGTAGTCATTTGTGGCTTTCTGTGACACTAATTGGGTGTATTACAGAACACATTAGTCCATTTATGCTGCCTGGTATCTTAAAACACTAGTTTCCAAATAGTTATTAAAATTCACTTCAAAACCTGCTTCTCTTTATATTAAAAATGCCTTAGCATTTAATTTTTTCGGCAAATTAGAGGATCTGTTTGTTATAAAATTTGTCAATTAGAAATGACTTGCTATTTTTAAAAACAAAACATTGAATGTATATGAATCTTTAATGCTCTTTCTAGAATCAAGGGGAAACTCACAGGGCACTAGAGATGTCTGTTCTTGAGGCCACAAACATGTGGTGGCAGTGAGGAGGAATTAAAGGGAAAAAGAGTGTTCTAAACAGTTACAAATAGGTGCTTCTCACTATGTTTTGATAATTGGATGAAAATGAAGACATGACCACTCCTGTGCATTGGTGAAGACAAGCGGTTTGTTGTAGATATAAGGGAGAGTTCAGCTAGAGGCATCCGGAAGTGTCTAGACTGAACCTGGTCTTGTAGGGAGGTGGGGAGAGGCAAAGGAGGAAGAGGAAAGAGGGCAAGTGCCCAAGAGAGGCACGGAGGCACAAGAGGCCAAGAAAAGGCACCTAGCCAGTAAGTGAAAGAGAAAAATGGTTAGAGGAGGTGAAAAATCAGACTCTAGAATTTGGAGTCAAATATGGGGTATGGCAGAAGAAATAACTGATACATAAATTTAGGGGAGTTAAATCAGCATCTTGGTTCAGTTGGAAGGACACTCATGTCTGCCCCTCCCAAAACTGCCTGCAGTATGCCAGTCCCAGGTGTTTCTTTGGAACTGGGGGAAGTGCAGTGCCTTTACTTCTTATTTCGAGTCAGTGCAGTGTTTCCGAAGTAGCCTCAGCATCTGAGTATTGAAGTCACATTCCACTTAGGGTCGAATCTTGTTTTCATGGTATGATGGATATATAACAGAAACTCTGAACCAAGTGTTTGTTGGATATTTGTGCCACCTTGAGTGGTAGAACACTTTCTTTACCATGCTCACAGACTCCTCCTAAGCCCTTTTCCCAGAGCTAGGGCAAGGCCAGCACCTAGACTTCCCTACTGGATTTAGCTGTCATTCCCAGCCCTGAGAAAGAATAGCTAGGCCTGCTCTACAGAAAAAACAAAACAAAAAAAAATTTGCACCAATTCCCGAGCTTGCCCAAAGGTCAGGCCACATATTTCCCCCAACCCCGGGTCACTGTGGAAAGCTCTGCTGCCCCCCCCCCATATAAACCCTGTGTTTTGCCCAGTTCTCTACTGTGTCTCTACTTCTCATCCTAACAGAGGCAGTCACCCTCCTTGGTTTTTCCCTCCTGATAAATCTCTTGGGTGAGGTTTGTTGTGCATTGTGATGTTGTGGTCATCCTTGGCTCCAGACTGCCAGGACACCTTTCCAACCCACATGTGACCAACTTATGGTGTCCTTTTCAGCAGTTTGTCATATGTTCCCATACTTGAGCAGAAATCAAACTAGGTAACACAATGCACATTTTATTTAAAATATACAACTTGTATTCTTAGAAACAGACTGAAATTTGTATTCTAGCTTTGTGTTATTTAAATAGATGGCAGCAGGTAGACAGGTGTACGTCACTGGTAAATTTTTAGACAATACTTTAGTCGTGAACATTAACTCTGTAGCTTTAGCTGTTAGAAGATACAGCTCTTGATCTACAAGTCAGTATATGTCTCTTGGATTCACTACAAGACACACAGCAGAAAAATATTGGAGCACTACCTACAGCCAGCACCAGAATTCTCACCTTTGGGAGAAAACATTAGAGGAGACCATCTAACTACAGAAGTGCAGGAAAGATGAGACATAGTTCCGGTATTCCCAGGGGAGCTTCTTACCTCTCAGCATTTCTCAAGAAGAGCCTACCAGTTATTCTAAAGTTTGACTGGATCTTCCGCTTGATTCAGTGCCTATTTCTGATTTCATCTACTCACTGCAGTATTCCTTTTAAAAGCCACAGTTGTTGTGAGATGGCATGCTTATTTTATCTTGGTGTTTACATCGCGATAAAGATTAAAGACAGCTTTTCCCACCCACTGTAGAAAGACAACCGACTAACAGATTCTAAAGGACTTATGTCTGATTCCCTTGGGGTCTCAGCTTTTGGTTTAGTATCTGGTGCACACAGTGAGTTCAACCTTTGGTTTTGTGCCTGGTGAACACAAGTGCTCAAGGTTCGCTGGTACCTGACTGGCAACCTTGCATTAGAGTTAAATTCTATTTGGCCACATCAAGAACTATGGGGTGTAGTGATGATCCACCATTCCCTCCCCCGCGCCCCCGCCCAAGCCCTTCTAGTGCTGGGATAAAGATTTTTCTTCTGGGCCCTAACAGGAATCTCAGCATAATTCTATAGTGATAACTTTCTTTTGAAATTATTAAAAAGTCGGTAGCGAAGTGTGAAGTATGAGAAGAAAACTATAAAGTTAATACGTATGTAAATCACACTAAGCGAAATGTTAGAAAGATCAAAGAACACCGTTAATTAAAGCCTTTGAGTCCAGCTTCTCTAGTATCTATCTGTGAAAGTTGGTAGGTTGCTTAGCAACTCCGCAACGCTTCCCCATCCGCCCTGGTCTTAAGAGTCCCGCCCCCAGTTCCGTTGCTACGTCTGACTTCGATTCAGCACGTACTTCCGCCGTAATCAGCCAGTGGGGACCTAGCGGCCACTTTATTTGACTTCCATTGTACTGCCTGTCTAAAAATGTGTCAATAAACAATCAAAAGTAGAAGCGTATTCTTTACCTATTATTTATACATCACTTTGATAGATAAACATTCAAAATGAGATTCTACCTGTGGGCTAGCGGCCTTCTGTAGCCTGTGAGCTCCGACACAATTTTCAGGCGCTCTGTGGATAGCCGCATTGGAGGGCTACGTAGGCCACGAAGGCCCCCGCTGCCGGCCACCGAGGAAGCGCGGGTGGCGGCTGGCGGCTGGTGGCTGGGCGCGGTGTGTGTCCCGCGGTTCCACCATGTAAGTTTCTGTCCCCGCGTCCCAGCCTTGACTTCATGGCCGGACCCGACCGTAACGCCTTCTCGTTCTCTCCCGCAGGTCGAAGGTGTCCTTTAAAATCACGCTGACGTCGGACCCACGGCTACCGTACAAAGTGTGAGTGACAGGCGGGGCTGGAGTTGGCCGGGCCTGGCGGGATAGGGGACAAGAGGATGGGTGCGCTATTTCTGCTAAAAGCCAGCGCCGCTTGTTACGCGCTGTGTGGGCAAGTGCAATGGGAAGAACACTGGACAAGCAACCATTTTACTTGATTTAAAGGTTTTTACTTGGACCAGCTGTTACCGGATGTTAGGGAGGACTTCCCAAGTCTGGACTTTTGACAGGTCCAAACCTAACACTGTTAACTTTAGTTTTGTTGTTGTTTTGTTGTGTATAGAGATTCAACAACTTGGTGCCTGAGTGCTGAACCCCGAGTCACACACACACTTGAGTCTTCATAAAAAGTGCTTGGCGGGATTGGGAAATGTGAAGGGCCTTGTGTTCTTGTTGGGCCCTTATGCTTGAGCAGTTCAGCTGATGGTGTACACGGGTTAGCCATCTCGATCTTACTATGATTTTTGGGTAGACCCTTTTTGAGTTACTGCAACTGGAAGGCCTATGCTAACTGGCAAAAGACCAGGCTTCCCATAGATTTTATTCACGACTGATTTGGTGGCACCAAGGCCTAGCTAACTGAGCTGCCGTCATTTTCTGTAGCTTCCCATCTGTGATTCATTCAGCTTCATGGCCTGTGGTTCTCTTTACCTTTCCATCTCTAAAATGGTGTTCTTATCCCTCACCTCCCCAGTAAGGGCTCATTCTTTAAACTGTTGTCTTCAACGGCCATGTTCTCTTCCCCTAGATGATTTACTGCAGTGTCTCTTCCATAGTAACTCTTTAATCATTTGCCTGGTGGCTTTTTAATCTGTCATTTTTGCCTCCCTAGAGCCATTTCTTATGCAGATGATAAATCCTTCTCTTGAATGCATCCCAGAATTTGGTAGCTCCCTCTCTCACTTGGAGTATTTTGCTTGATGAAACACCAAATTTGTGTTCTCTGCACTTAACTCTGTTCCTGAAGAAAATTACAACAGCGGTGATGAGTTTTATGGGAACAAAACCAAAATCAAAAGAAACCCTCATGACTGGCACTGTCCTGTACGCCCCCAAAATTTCTTTTTCCTATCCTCAGAAAGTATTTTTTTCTTTTACTTTATATTATTTTTATGCTTGGGATTTTATTCCCCTCCTCATCTACCTTCCACATCCCATACTCCCCCACCCCCATCTCCATGAGGATCTCCCCACCCATCCACCCTGCCAGACCTCTAAACTCCAGTCTCTTAAAATAAGTGCATTTTCTCTGACTGAACCCAGACCTGAGAGCCCTCTGCTGTATCTGTGTTGGGGGGCTCATATCAGCTGGTGTATGCTGCCTGGTTGGTGAGAGATCTCAGGGATCCAGGTTAATTGAGACTGCTGGTCCTCTTACAGGGTCACCCTCCTCCTCAGCTTCCTCCAGCTTTTCCCTAATTCAACCACAGGGTCAGCAGCTTCTGTTGGCTGGTTGGGTGCAAATATCTGCATCTGACTTTCAGTGGCTTGTTGGGTCTTTCAGAGGCAGTCATGATAGGTTCCTTTTGGTGAGCCCTCCATAGCCTCAGTAATAGTGTCAGGCCTTGGGGCCTCTCCTTGAGCTGGATCCCCTTTGGGGCCTTTCCCTGGACCTTCTTTTCCTCGGCCCCCAAAGTCTGCCAGAGAACTTCAGCTGATAAACAATTTCAGCAAAGTGGCCAGATGTAAGATTAACTCAAATCAATAGCTTTATACAAATGATAAACAGGCTGAGAAAGAAATTAGGGAAACAACTCCCTTCACAATAGCCACAAATAATACAAAATATCTTGGGGTAACACTAACCAAAGGAGTATTTTTATTTTATTTCAAAATTTTCACAACTCCTTTTTCTGCCATTCAAAAGAAGTCAGGTTACTATACTTATTTTCATGGAACGCCCATAAATATCTCCCATGCATTCACCATAAAGAACATAGCTACTGTAGGCAAAGCCCCTGTCTACAGTCTGATTCCGCTCAGGAGTAAGGCAGGTTAAGTCAGGGCACGTATCTCTGGTTGTTGGTGCGTCCCACTGTACTGGACTGTGTGTGAAGGGCTCTGGGAAGCAGGCGCGGAGGGACGGGCGAGGGCAGTGTCAGTGTCTGGCCTGGAGCATTGACCACTCCAGTGAATGTACTGCAGCTGAATGAGCTTCCTTACCTATGCAGTGCTGTGTGCGCGTGTGTAAAGTCTGTCGGTGTTCTCCAGTACTTGCAAAATACTACTAAAACCTTTGTATTTAAACAGATGACTATTAGAAAATTTAGTTTTATTTTCTGCCTTACTAACCCCCAAAAGAAAATGAAGGAAAGGAAAACAAGATACCTACTTTAGTTATTAAGTAACTTTTGGAAGGAAAGATGCTAGCACAAAAAATTCATTTGCACTTCTGAAAGTCAGTACTCTATGGTGTGTCTTGAAAGGAGGCCAGCTTAGCCCTACAAATAAATGATCTGTGACAGTAGTTGACATTAGTGGTCATGTGAAAGCTAGAAGAGAAATGCTGGATTTTTTGTTTTCTCTGCTTGAGAAGTGTCTGCATTTTGTACTTAACACTTCTTTAAATAAATAAACAAACAAACTTGGATCAGAGGCAACAAAATAGAGTGGGGTATGGAGAAGTTGACCTTGCTGACAGCCATCTCCCCTGGACACAGACATACCTGTAGTCCCAGTGATTGTGAAGCAGAGGCAAGCATAAGTCTCTGGGTGGGAGACTAACCTGACACCCTGTCTTTAAGAAGAGAGAATTCATCTAAGTGTCTGCTCATGGCCTGCACTTGTATCAGCCAGGGTGAGGCCATGGCTTGGTTTCTGAAGAGCACAGGCTACTTTTGCAGAGGATGCAGGTTCAATTCCAGGCACCCACATGTTGGCTCATAACTGGCAGTGACTCCAGTTCCAAAGAATCTGATGCCCTCTTCTGGCCTCTGTGAGCACTTCAGCACATGTGTACACATAGACCCAGGCACATACACATAACATACAATAAACTTTAAACACACATAAACATAAAAAGAAAGAGAAGGCGGAATTCTGCTTGCAGGTTGCTGGTTTTCACACGGAGCTTTGGTTCTGTGATGGTTTACATATACTTAGCCCAGGGAGTGGCACTAGTAGAAGGTGTGGCCTTGTTGGAGGAAGTGTGTCACTCTGGGGGTGGACTTGGAGACATTACTCCTAACTGCCTGAGGATGCTCAGTCTGTTCCTGGCTTCCTTTGGATGAAGATGTAGAACTCTCAGCTCCTCTGCACCATACCTGCCTGGATGCTGCCATGCTCTCACCTTGATGATAATGGACTGAATCTCTGAACCTGTAAGCCAGCCCCAATTAAATGTTGTCCTTTATAAGACTTGCCTTGGCCATGGTGTCTCTTCACAGAATCAAACCCTAAGATAGGTTCACTGTCTGGACTTTGCTTTTCTAGTGTTTTGTTTTCAGCATCAGTGTACAGAATGCTGCCTTAAAAACAGACACCCCTCACAGCCCCCAAACAAATAGTCCCCATTTGCAATGAAATGACTCTCATGAAATTCTTCTCTACTTGTTGCAGTCTCAGTGTTCCTGAAAGTACACCGTTCACAGCTGTGCTAAAGTTTGCAGCAGAAGAAGTAAGTGTGGGTTCTAACGGTGTCTCTGAATGTTTAGTGTATTTCTGGCTTTTGTCTTTTGTGTATTTGTATGTGCTATACCCTTTTCCTTTCTCCTCAGTTTCCTGTCCTTCATTACTGGGAAAAGCCCAGGGAAAAGTTAATCTATATTCTAGTTAGAAAACAGTGACTTGAATAAGCTAACTCATCTGTCTAATGCAGCAGATGAAAAGTGTAGAGTTTGATTGTAGTGAATATACCAGTTTCTTTAAGAGTTGATTATTCTAACCACTTGACTTGGGTGTACCAGGTACGTATGTGTGCTTTTGGTAAGCTTTGGTTGTTTTGAAAAGTGTCTAGATTTTTAAAATGTTGGTTTGTTTTGGGTTTTTGTTTATTTAAGAAATGTGAGTTTTCTACATGGAATTATCAGAATTGTTTAAAAAGCATCTCTAGGCACAGCACTGGAAGTGTAGAGTAATCTGGGCCAGTGGCACCAGAGTATGATTTGTGAGGCTTCGGCTTTCTGATTTAGTGGAGGTGTTAGTCACCTACATGGCATAAAGGAAATACCTCAGTTCTTTTCTCCTCCCCCACCCCAGCCCCAAATAGTGGGACTGAGTCCCTTGTTGTGTGCATACCGAAGCTGTGTCTAACCCCAGCTCTAACACTGCTGTGTACTCTATGTAACCCCGCTCTTATGAAGTCCCTTCCGCTAATAGGGCTGCAATATTATTCTGTCCTTTCATGTTTCCTTGTGGATATATTGGCATGCTT
>NC_137984.1:51440534-51476975 GCF_963924665.1 Micromys minutus | reverse complement strand
GATGAGAGAAAGGGGTCGGCCTCTGAAGACCTGCGCTAGCAGTGTCCTAGAAGTTCTATTGTTCCACAGAAGGCATCTTTAGCAGTTGATTTCCACATACCAACACTTCTCATCTGACCTAGGGATTGTCTTAAAAGACCCATCATCTGAGCAGTTCTCAGTCATGAGACTTGTTGGTTTGCCAAGCATGTCTCTAACCTAAGTTATGAAAAAGCTGAGAATCCTTCAAAAGAGAAACCCCCAGTCCTCAAGTAACAGTAGACAAAAGACTTCAAAACTTAGGTGCCATCAGTCTAGAATTCATGCCAGAGACAGTGGCTCTGCTAAAATTCTGCTGTATCTTTTGTCTTCTGTGCTCTTATAAACATGTACTCATGGGAGGTGTCTCCAGACAGGTGACTCACCTGAGAGATTGTTGTCTGGATTCTGGGATTGAAATTGCTCAGCCTTTGCTGTACCCATAGCTGCAGTGTCTTATTACTTATATATGTTAAATTGTTCTAGCTTTAGAAATAACTTACATGATTTGTAATTTACTTTTCAGATGGAATAGGAATAAATCCTGCACAGACTGCTGGTGAGTGTCAGCTTGTGTGTACATCGAAATTGAATATTTTATTCATTTCAACTAGATAAGATTTTTCAAAAGCCACAGCTGTGCAAAGCTTATGTGGCAGTCTCTTTATAACTTGATAATTGGTTTCATTTATATATGTTAATGTTCTATGGCTTTCACTACAAGTAAATGCAAGCCTGATTATTAATGGTTGTATTATTAATGTGTATAACAAAGAAGTCTGAAGGTGAGACTGTGCCAGGTACTGACTGCCCCTCCTCTTAAAGTGATCCTGTGGTAGTCAGTGAATCGCCTCAAGTCTGGATATTTCATGGTTAGGATCCAGAAAGTGCCAAGAAGAGTGCTAGCTGCAGCCGTTCCTTTAAACAGCTACAGCCACTGCCATCTCAAAGGCCGCTGTCACAGGGAGCTGGGAACATGACTCATGAGATGGTGGCGTCCTGGCCAGCTGGTGGGGAAAATGTGCTTCAACATTAGTACAGATGCTCTTAACTTCTGGGAAGACTGAGTTCTCCATATGCATTCCTTGGGCTGCTACTCTGATAATTCTTTGGGCTGCTACTCCTGTAATACTTTGAAGCTGTGCTATTTAATGTAATGTAGCCTTATTCTTGAACAATACTTGGCTTCTAAACAATTGTATTTGGAAGATTTTGGTTTATAAAAATTATAGGCCACAGAAAATTATAAATCCAGATAATGGAGTGATTTACAATTGCAGATTTTCGTTACCACCATCAATCATCTTGAGTTTATACTTTAAATTGAAAGTATTATTTATGGAAAATTGTGAGGCACTATATTTGTAGTCCTGTGTAATCCGGGAGTAGATGGTTTTATTGTTTTGATTCTAGAAGTTTTTGTTCGCTTATACTAGTTTGAATCTTTGCTTGCTCTCACGTGTCATCCTTCAGGTCACCTTCCAAATTGAGTTGGTGCATCATTGAGGTTGACTGTAATAGCATGAGGCAGTCGAGCCGGAGTATCAGAATATCTCAGTGGCCTCCTCGGCCCTTGTATTGATTGTTTTCCGATTGGTGGCACCATTGATTGATATTATTCTGGCATGCCGGTGGCTGCTGTGCCAAACCATTTAAACATGTGTTGATCTGTGAGGGTGGAAGAGAAGGGTGGGGCGGGGCTTTAGAGAATGTCCACCATCCATGGTAACACTGGGACATCCTCTCTGCCTTAATGCATCATTTGCTGGGTGACAGTGTTACTTGTCCTCTTTAGACACCTGACTTTGCATTTTTTTTGTTTGTGCAGGAAATGTTTTTCTGAAGCATGGCTCCGAGCTGCGAATCATTCCTAGAGACCGAGTTGGAAGCTGCTGATATGTATGCATGGAATACACGGCCTTGCAGCGTAAATACTGGCATTTGTTGTTGCTGTACAGTTGAAATCAGGCATTCACAGTGCAATGAAAGCACCACGAATCAACAGCAGAGAAAGGTGACGCTTGTCCCTTCCTCTTCACTTTTTTTATGGGAATAGAGAATGCCTTTGACAGGAGGGTACCACACCACGGGTCACACCGTGGTGACTGCTGCCTCACTAGAAGAGAGTACCTCTGTGACAAATGGACCATGCTTTAAAGCAAAACCAGCAGAACTGAAGGGTGTGTCAGCTGAAGGTATTCATGATGCTCTTGCTAATGAGCAGGGTGCCCGTGCCGGAGCCCGTGCCTCCGCCCAGTGAGTGGGTCACAGCTCTGCCTCCTTCCACACCACATCCAAGACAGACTGGGCTCCAGATCCACCCAGACAGCTCGAGGCTTCCCCCGTGGCTTCACTGCAGCACCGGAGATTCGGTCAGCGCAGTTGCTGGAAACGTGAATGGGAGAAGAGTGCTGGGCAGGTCAGACGGCAACCGCACACACCAGAGCCCATCGCAGCGCGCTGGGAGGACTTACAGACCATTTCCGGGCTTCAGTTGAAGTACCAAAGATGCCAGCTCCTAGAGTCATCCTCTAACCTTATGAGGACAAGGGTTGGCTTCTGAAGGGCATCTTAGTAGTTGAAGGAGTTGTCATTGTCCACAGGTTTGTGGAGCACATTCTGGGGTTCTGAATTGTGTAGTAATGTGCAGCTCATGTTAGCCGGGTTTTTATGTTTATGTCCAGTGCCCGGAGACTCTATTCCCTATATCAGGCCTCTGCTAACCAGACACTTCAAAATATTTGCCACCTCATTTTGGTTACTATTAAATGCTGTGTCTTTAGCACAAAATTCTGCTTGTCGGTACTGTTTATATAGTCCTGCAATACGAAATGATTTACCTAACACACCAGTTCTTTAATTTGAAAACACAGTCTTGAAAATATTTAACTCAAAAATTTGGTAATTTGTTATTAAATAAATGTGATCTATTAAGTTCAGAACATTTTAGGCATGTATTTAATTTGAATGTCCATAATACCTCAGGAAAATATATTTTGTTATGCTGTAAATCATGGCTACCTGTATTTTACTATCAGACTTACTAACCAGCATATCTATTGAACCAGTTTATTAATACTATTTGTTAATGCAAAGATAAAAGTTAAGTCATGAGAATAAATGTATATTCCTAAATGTTAATCCATTAGTTGGAGGAGGAGAACTTGAGGCGGGTCGCAGTCTGGGTGGTGTCCAGACTGAAGTTAGGAAATGAGAGTAGGACCACAGGCGAAGGTCAGAGAGCCCTGGAATCCTGGGCATTCCTTTAAGCTGCTTGATTCTGAAGTCATATGACGGAGCATTAAGATACAAGATCCTGACATTTGGTCACTGCTGGGAAACTGTCTTTATGATCCTATTTCGTGGGGTGTAGATGCTTAATTCTTAGGTTTGGATGCTATTTGAAGGAAAGATATAAATAAGTCCAAGAGGGTTAGTGCAGCCTATAAAGGTGTCCCTTACAATCCTGAGTTCTGTCCCTGGGACCTGCATGGTAGGAGAGAAATGACCTCCACATTCATACCATGATATACACATTTATTATACACACACAAATGAAAAACAGGTTAAGCTACTACATGTCTTTGCCCAAGAGACTCCAAACATTTGTAGATTGGAAGCATCAGTATCCTATAGGGGAACAATTCTAGACCCTTACTGTCCCCAAGCTATTTATAAAGCTAGGTAAAATTATGTGCATAGCTTTCTTTAAGATCTGTTGAACTAGGGCCAGACAGATGGCTGAGTGGGTAAGAGTGACTCTGGGTCTTCCAGTGGACCAAGATTTTGTTCCCGAAACTCACATCGTAATTCACAACCATCTGTTTGTCTCAGACTATGAGATTCATAAGTCCAATATCATGGCTTGAATAAGTATGGCCCCCATAGGCTCAGATATTCAAATGCCAAGTCACCAGGGAATGGCACTATTTAAGGACAAAGTGTGTTACTAGGGTTTTACTGTGAGACCAATGCAAGTTTTTGCCTGTGGGTCAGGATGTAGCTCTCAACTACCGCTCCAGCACTATGCCCCCTGCACGCCACCACGCTTTCCACCGTGATGTTAACGAACCAGCCCGAATGAAATGCTTTCTCCGTTAAGAATTGATTTGGTCGTGGTGAGTAGAATAGACTAGACAGAAGACAGATATGCCAAAACTGGGTTTCAAATTTTTCGCCAATAACAAATACCTTGTAAATCGAAGACACAGGTGGAAACTGAAAATTGCAGCTGTGTGTCTCACCCTCAGTATTTGATCAGCGTGTCCGTAGTCGCCAGGATCGGCCGCTTGCCTTGAAATCTTTACTATTCACATTCTCCATTTCAGTGAGAATATTCAGTTAGGTAACAGTCATCTGAGATGGTGTGTGGCCCTGTTGTCTGATCTTTTTGGATAAAGTTATTATTTTGTTGTTGAATGCAAAATGACAGCCCAGGTTGACAGACAAATGGAGAGCCAGTTTGGGACATAAATCTGGTTCTCTGGCAAAACTCATTGGGAATGTAGAAGCTGTTATTGAGAGCACATCTTGATGATGTATCATGTCAGTGTTTGTTTGTCTGCCTGGCAGGTTTAATAACTCAGTTCTTAAATGTACAGTTCACAGTTGGTGAGTTGTTAGAGAAACAAGCTCTGCCGTTGGTGTTGTCAGCACCACAAACATTTTGACAAGGAAGGAGATGCTCGAGTCTCTGGATATTTTTATTTTGATGTTTTGTAGATAAAGATATGAACAGATGAAGGCTTTTTTTTTTTTTTTTCATTTTTTTAGATATCCACATTGTATAAGGATGAAACAAGTAGTGTGGAGGTAGATTACCGGAGTAGCCGTTGTGGTTGAGTACGGATAGCCGAACAGATGTAGTTTCTCAGAACATTAGAAGATGTGGGGCATGAGTGGAAGCTGCAGACAGTGTAGCCTCGAACTCGCACAGTCCTGCTATTTGAATTGCAGCGCAGAGTAAGTCCTGGGAGACTCGAAGTCTGCGCTGTGCCTGTGTCTCAGTCTGGAGAGAGTAGGGCCCCATGTTTACCTGTGAGAGTGACTGTACCATGTTTATTCTCATAGAGGGACTCTAAATTGCACTCATTTTTCTTAGGTTATATATATATTTTTAAATCTTTATTTTAAGACAAAAAATGTTAAGTAGGATCTGGAAACATGGCATCCTTCTTGTAAAGAAAGAAATATAAAATAATAAGATTCTTTTGCTTCCCACTGTCCTTCCCAGCCCCACATCTGAAAGAAATCTCTTGCTGTGGGAAGATGCTTAAGGACTTCCTAGAATGTACTTCATTTGTCCCTTCTGGTGGTACATTTTTATAGTCAGCTGCGTCAGGGTTGGGCTTCATAGCCTTACCTCATTAGGTTGTCTAAACAGCCTTAGTATTTCTGACTTCTGTCTTTAATCAGATAAACCTTTTAAACTTTTTAAATGTAGGACTTTCCCTGCAAGCGCCATATGCCTGCTTGGTGACTGTGGAGGCCAAGAAAGTACTTCAGGTAGATCCCTGGAACTGGAGTTACAGATGTAAGTTATCGTGTGTCCTGAGACTCAAGCCCAGGTCCCTGGAAGAGCAGCCACTGATCCATCTCTACAGCTCCTGCCTACTTTCTTTGTAAACCCTAGCTAATGTTCTGATTCAAGATAGCCTCACATACCTTACATCGCTTTATCTGACTTCCGTATTGTATAGTTCTCAGTTGACCTGTGCAACCACAGAGTTTGAAGAGCATCCTTGCAGCTGATTACCAGGGATCTTTCTAGGGCCTTTGTATGTGGGAACCGCTTGCCTATAATCTCATGAGGCAACCAAATGTGCAGGTTCATCTGCTGGGGTAACAAATACCCCATGTTCAAATAACTCATATCTTGGTGGAATGTATTAATATTAATTTTGGAGGGCCATGCAGTCATTATCCAGTGGATGTAATGGTGTGTGTCACAGGGATTGAAAGACCATGAAGATCAGTGGAAACCGTTTGAAAAGGACTTGAAGAAAAGGCGTATAGAAAGGGGTTCCTATGCAGTAAAGACACTGCTGCACACCGTCACCCCGCATCAACGTGGAAAGTGCCCCTGCCTTTTGGGAGATTGTAGACTAGAGAGAACAGTGAGGTAGGGCACGATGTCAAGTGCTGTGGTTTTTAAGAGCTAAGGTGCATCATTTTTAGTTTAGATGAGAAACATATCCAACTATGGATCATAAGAAGTGCCCTCTTCTCACTGTGAGGGGTTGTGTTTCTTTTTGCATATGCAAGCTATCTTACTGAAAACTTCCTCTTGGCGTGACCAGATGTGTGCATAAACTGAACAGGTTCAGTTTCCTGCACTGCGGGGTTGCTTGCTGTGCACAGCAAATGTCCATTCAAGGGGCGTGAAGCAGGAAGCGGTTGGTGAGTTAAAGCTTCATCCATAGGAATGGGACTGGGAACACATGATGAACTGTCCTAGCGTGTAAATACAGGGCCCTGCAGTGTCACAGACCCTGTATCTCTGAATTTGTGAGGCACCTAACTCTTGGTTGGAATCTTCTAGAGCTGAACTATAGAGAAAGCAGCTATCCAGCAGGGTGTCCGCAGAGATTATAGGACATCATTCATAATGTAATAAGTGACATTGTAATTATGGGACCTCACTGTATTTGAGTGTGAAATGTCCTCCAGAAGGTTGTGCGGCTGAACACTCCATCCACAGACACTGATACTGTATTAGAAGGTGTACAGGATTTGGGACATGGGATCTAACTGTTGGAAGTAAGTCACTAGGGGTGAACCTTTGATGATTAAGCTTGTTTCTGCTTGTAGTATGCATACCCTGCCTCCTGCTCTGATTGTGCTAGGCTGAAGTCAGCCACACACCTTTGCTAGTAGAGATGGAACTACCCTTGCTGAAAACTGGTACCATGAGCCAAAATAAGTCTCTTCGGTTGTTTCTATCAGACATTTTGTCACGGCAGAGGAGAAGGTAACCAGTAAAGAACTCAAGCACTCTTTGTGCTTGAAGTGAGCATGTAAACACACTCAGTAGCTTAGAGGAGTAGAGACTTGTAGCAGACATTGGTGAGTATCCATCGATATGGGATTGCCTCCTCACGGATAGATCTGATCATGTACAAGGGTCACAGATGAATCACAAGCGAGAGTCTTAAGTAGCTTTGATTCCTTTCTAGAAAAATTGATGAAATTATCTCAGTCTCAGCATGTCTTTGAAGATAAAGATACCCACATCCTAATGGATTTTACTGGGGTTGGGGGGATGTGTGGACTGCAACCTTGTGAAGGAGTAAGAATAGAGAGCAAGGCCCACAGGCTCCTTCGACCCCTTGAAGAGTCCTGATGTGCCTGCTGCACACGGCATTAGATCTAAAAAGATCTGCACACGGCCCATCTGTTGGCTCACAGAAAGGAACCGAAGGCCTCTTCCCCTTAACAGAAGTCCTCACAGGTGATGATACCCACACCCCAACTTCTTCTGAGTTACCTCCTCAGACAGGGCTTTCATTGGAGCATGGTGATGGTGGTGGTGACTGGGTGGCGAATTAGGACTGATCGAGGATTTAGGGACTCAGATTGGCTCAAACATTCTGTATAAACTTAGGCACTGAGCAGACAGATGCTGGTCTCCAGAGTCAGATTTCCCCAGGATTCATCATCTGACTCCATCCCCTCTCATCCTAATCCTTGACCCTGTTCCCATAGACTATCATCTCTGAAAACCAAACACAGAAAACATCAGTAATGATTTTGATGCAAGATCCATAACATAAACAATACAAACACATCCATCAGTGTGTTCTTAGAAATCTATACTGTGGCCAAGCAGGTTTTACCTCTGTATGTAAGAATGATACACTATTTTCAGATTAGTTTATGTAATACTTACTGGCAGGCCGAGCAGAAGAAATCTGTGGTCCTAGCAATTGACACGTAAAACACACTGGAAAATCATGTTAACATCGATTCATGATAATATTGATTTAAAAACAAAACTCAGAATTGGAACAGAGTCATTTTCTAAACTTGGTATAAAGTAACAATAAAACCCTACAGTTGATAGTAAATTGAATAATGAGATTATAGATTCTTTTTGCTTGAGGCTATGCAGAATGTTTGTCCTTCGTATCTGTTTAACTCACTATATAAATCCTACCAAAGGCAAGAAGGCAAGATAAGGAAATAAAGATGTTCAGTCTGGGAAGAGGAAAGCCAGTACAAGATTCCGAGGTGATGACAGGAACTCCAGAGCCAGCTCACACCTCTCCCCTGCCCTCCAGGATGCTGAGGGCAACCTTAGAATTAGCAGAGAGGGGATACAAAGCCAAAAATATGAGAAAGCTTTTTAATGCTGCTTAGTAAGAACACTCTAGAACTCTGTCCTGCTGTTTTATAGATTGTCTTAGGGTTTTCTACCCTCTTCTTGGAAGATGTATTTATTCTAAAACATTTTGATCAATACTCTAAGGCTTAGTCAAGTGACAGAAGGTACCTAAAAATATTTGCTGGTCTGTAGAGGGTGGTAAATGATCCCACAGAGACATTGAAGGAATGGTTGCTGTCATGATCCCTCCTGTCTCCACTAGTTGCAAAAACTAAAGACTTTATTCCTGGGTTATTAAATTAACTTTATTTGTTTGTTTGTTTGTTTGTTTGTTTTGGAAGGCCATTGCTCCTTCTAAGCCTTAAGCATGAAGTCTCATGAGAACGGTGGTCACGGTGTGTTTCTAACTGAGAGAACTATTACACATGAACGCTAATACTCAATGTTCTGCTTACGGTGTGCCAAGCTCTGTGTTAGGTTCCCATCTGTATTTCAACATCAGAACAATCTTTGAGTTCTGTAAGGTTTTTGCCAGTGTTGGCACGGCCACTCGGCAGCAAACTCTCTCTCTGAGCTTGCCTGGACTCACACTGCACTCGGGCAGATCATCAACCAGTTCTCCCGTTGAGACCTCCCCAGGAAGTTGCCTGTCCTGCGAAAACAGAAGGCTCTTGCCTCCCTCCTTGTCACCCGCATTCACATATTTCTCCTTTTCTTATTTCCTTGCTGTTGCCTACTCGTGATACTGCCACACACCGGAATCCATGAGTAAGGAGCGGGAAGTCAGAGGCTGCGGCCACTCCCGGCTGTGCTCCGGAGGCACCTTAGCGTCCTCCCTTTTATTATACGACACATTCAAATAAAACACTTGTCTGGACTGTCCTCCGTGCCATAAACCACCCAACAAAGGTACAAAGGGCTCACCCAGCTAGTAACAGCCCCTTCATTACAAACATCAGAAGCGCCCAAAATATCCTCCAAGGAGCAAACTGTAAGCAGGAAGAGCTTTCTAGGGCATATAGAGGCTTCATAGTAAACGGAAAACTGAAGTAGCAGAGCCCGTTTTAGGTTTGTCTCCACTTGTTAAAGACATCTTAAAATAGAAGACTTAGGAAAAAAAAATCTGCCTTTAAAAGCTTTCTTTTGAGAGAATCTGCGCAGGGAAAAAAAAAAAAAACCTTCATAAAATGAAGATCCGGTTTGCCTACCCAAATAATCACTGTCCTGTCCTGAGGTTCCCTGCACAAGGTAATTGCCTCTCAGTGCCACTTTGTTACCAGTGATCTGGATAAATCACTCTCCCAGCCCCTTGGGAGCAGTCCCCCAGGAACCCTTCAGGGAGCCTCGGAACTGGAATTTGTTCCAGACACTGAGCAAATTACATTCTTTCTTGAGCTCTAAACTTGATAATTAGATGAGTTCGGTTAAAGTTAAAAACACAGTGAAGTAGAACATTGTCCCTGTGCCAGTGTCAACCTGGAGTGGAAACAGAACGGAGGGGACCTCAAAGACCAAACTCAAACATTTGGCACTCGGAGTGTGTGTGTGTATGTGTGTGGTGTGTGTGTGTGTGTGTGATCTTGCATTATAATCTACTGATGTATTTACTTGGTGAATCTTGTAAAGAAAAGGATAAAGTGCACAACAAGTGATTGGTAGAAGGTTTTTCAAACAAATGCTAATATTACTTCCCCTCGGTCACAGAAGGTAAGGCACAGAAATGCAGTGGGAGAAAGCAGTGTTTTAATTTGTCCTTAGGTGTAACAGTCAGTTTAGCTTGGTATGATAAAACACTATGGATTGGATGTTTTAGCACAGTTTTATTACACTTGTTGATTTATTTGTTTATCACGTGTATGCATCACAATGATGGCGGTGATATGGGTGGGCACCCACACACATGTGCCATGGTATATGTATGTGGGGCTCAGAGAACAACCGTGTGAGGTTGGTTCACTACATTCAGCCCATAAATGGGTTATAAATATCAAGCTCACGTCGGTCTGTAATCTTTACCCTCTGAGATGTCTCTCAGGACCAGCAACAAACATTCCTCAGTTCTCTAGCTGATTAGATTCTGGAAGGTTCCTTGGTTTGCTGTGAGTGTCCTGTGGCAGAAAGTGGGAGGGTTGAAAGTGTGAAAGTCTACCCACTGCCTCCTCTTAGAAGGGCAGCAATCCCCTTCAGGAGTACAGTGGTTCCAGAAGTCACAGTTCCCAACATCAGGTTAAAGGGTAAGATTTCAGCATATGAATACAGTGGGTAGAGGAAACACATTCGTCTATTCCAGGGGTCTAGCTATGTAGTCTGGGCTGGCCTGGAATTTATAATCCCCATGATTAATCAGCCTTCCAGGGGTGGGGATCACAGGCCCACACACTATGTTCCACTGTGGAGCCTATTTTACCAAGACTATAACTTTATTTACCACATTTCTGCCCTTTTCATTTATGCCCAAAGGCATTGTTTCTCTGCCTTCTTTTTTTTTTCTCCCCCAAACAGCCTGTTTTGGAGACAGGAGAAAGACATCTATAAAAGAAAGAACACTAGAACAGAGGGCATGTGTACATGTGTGTTCTTATGTGTTCAGGGTATGCACAAGAACTCTAGTGACATCATGGTTCTACCAACCTCCTCAGGGGAGCCACAGAACAGCTAAATGACTCACACTCAGCACAGTTGTACCAAATAGCTATTGAGTTTTAGTTTCCCGTGGTGCACTGTGTGTGGGCAGGACACATGGTTTACATCCAGTGTCATGCTTGCAAACAGAAACGGGCACCATATGCTGAACTGTGTATGGGCATACCAATCTCAAACCTTTAAAGATTTGTTTTTTATACGTATGTGTTTCTCTGCATGAACTTGCTTGCACTATGTGTATGCAGTGCACACGGAGGCCAGAAGAGGGCATCAGATCTCCTGGAACTAGAGTTATAAATGTTTGTGGACCTCCATGTGGGTGCTGGGAAATTAACCTAAGTCTAGGTCCTCTGTAAGAGCAGCCAGGGCTCTAACCCCTCAGCAATCTCTCCAGCATCCAGTACCAACTTATGACATTAAATGTTATCTGCCATTCTCATCTTACTTTGCTGTTCTAGAAATTTGCCTCAGATTAGGTGGAAATGTCTTTTAACACGAGTAATTACACTGTTAGGAACACTCTTACAATTTGATAAGAAAAGAAGACCACTTTATTGGTGAATATTCATATCAACGGAATTTGGATGGCTTTTTGAAACATGTTCAAACCCAAAAGAAATGGGGGGGGGGGACTAGAATCCTAACTGACCAGAGACAAAATAAAGCAATGAGATACCATCCTCCACTCAAATGTCAGTGGTGAAGATTAGTAGAGAGCTGAGAGCTGCCAAAGGTGAGTGCGTGGGACCCCTCAGACAGGACAGAGAGGGCTAAAGTGACACGCCATCTCACCATGGCTGCTGGGCTATGCTATGTACAATTAAGTTTTCACGCGTGCTGAAAGTGCTCAGACTTCTAAACTGAAATTGTGATGTTATTTTCAAAACCAGAAATAACTCACTATGGGCTAACATAAATATCCGACATGAGAAATTCAGTTGTCCAATAACGGTATAGAAAAGATAACCATACTAAATAATATCCAGAATATTATATTAAATTAAAACAGAATATAAGGTGGCATCTTTACTACTTAGCTCATTTTGTTAATGTGTATTGCTTTTAAATATTTACCTACTGGGTGAGTTTTATTTCTTATATTCAAGTTAAATTAAGTATAACTCATCTATATGTGTTTGACCTTTATTTTTAAAAGAGTTGCTGATATCAAATATTCAAACTCAGAAGGAAAAAAAAGATCAGGGGGAATATATCAAGATTTCAGAGACAGTAAATGTTAAATGCGTTACCTCTAAATATTTATCCAGCAGGAAAAGGCCACATCCTCTCCTTCTTCCAATTTCCTGAACAGATTCTAATTTTCAAGTCTTTATCAGATCTCACATCATCTAAGGCTTTTACAACAACCCCTGCGCCCTCCCTTTAACTCACTTCTCTATTAGTTGCTTTCTTGTAACCAAAGTAACAGCCAAAAAACAAACACAACAACAACAAACAAAAAACAAAGGAGAAAATGTTTACTTTAGTTCTCCCAAGTGAGGGAGATTTTAGATTCAAACTGGGCTGCTTTGATATTATAGTTAACTGACCACATTTTTTAAGTAAATGAAGAAGGAGAAAACAAGCCAAGTGTTTAATATGTTGCTACAGTTGCCAGTTGAGTCAGGACGGCAAAGATGCTCACAGCAGAGCTTACACATTGCTTCCTTGCATTTCTCTTGTTTCTTTATCTTCCGGTCTAAAGATCCTGCCAGAGAGATGGACTGACAGAGATGCTCAGCTGTCAGAGATGAGCCTGGCTGCCCCAGCTTCATTCTGTGGGGCTCACTAGTCTCCATTCTTCCATGATGCCCTGGAGAGGAAAGAACCTTGGCAATGTGCCTATAAAACTATAGATTCCAAACTTCTACACACACCTGCCACTGTGGCCACCGAGATGATGCTCTCGGTGTACTTTATAAGGAAAGTATTTCTTCTTAGTCACTCAGAGAATGGCAGCAGGTGTAAAAATAACACTCACCTTATTCTGGGCTAAACGTGAGAAGATCTGTTGAGAATATACAGTGTGTGGAGACCTTTTCCCTAAAGAGCAAAAAAATTAAACTCCGAACCTCGCCCTTGCCAAGAATGTCTGTTACTTCAGAGACAAGCTTGATCAATGCTGAGTGAATGATCAGGAAGTAGAATCAATCAAATCAGGTTATAGCACCATTCACACATTTATGTGTGTAGGGCAGTTGTGATATTGAGGGTGTTTGAGTAGTTCCAGCTGCATGTTCTTACTGGAGATTTGAATCCCCGAGTGAACTCATCACATGAAAGCTTACATGTGGGACTAATCAGCCCACAGTTGTTAAGGATAACATTGGAAATGAAGAGCAAGCCAAGTTCACTCTTTCCCATCGGGAACCGCAGTAAATGGAGCCTGCCCACCTGGCTGCAGTGCTTGCATAAAGCACATTTTATTAACTTATTTATTAGTGTGGCTCGAGTGAATTTCATTCCCTTGGCCCCCATTGTTTTCATATAGAACTTCAAAGGTCATAAAACTCAAATTTCTTTCAAAAAGATTGGTTTTGTCTTAGGACATTTGATGCCTTCTTCTGATCTCTCTGAGCTCATGAACTCAATTGGGCACACACACACACACACACACACACACACACACACACTCTTAAAATACTTTATAAAAATGAAAATATCAGGTGCATCTTGGCTAAATTATCCAAGAAATAATGTGTAGATGTTCAAAACTTACTGACTTAGGGTCACCACAGAGTCAGTATTTCATTTTAGCCACACCCTTCCTGGAATTCTCTTTCTCTGTAATTAGAGGTTAACAAAAATTGTCCATTGAAATGCTAAAAAAATCATAATTACTTGGTAGATTTAACTCAGGCATGATTAACTCAGAGTCACCAATAATGTGTTGATGTCACATTAAGAGAAGAAATCAAAGCACTTCCCCTTGGGGTCTTTAATGCAGACTGAGCCCAGATGTGGGTTCTCCGTCCTCCCCATTGCATTCTCTATCCGTCCATTGTATGAGTCCAAATCTGTGCCTGCCTGAAGGCTGTCTTGTGAATCTCTCCCTCTGTCCGTTCCTTAAAAAAGGCTTTGCTCTCTCTTTTATTGAACAGCTCAGAAAGCATCACATGAGGAAGTAATGAGGTGCTTTAGAGAAATCTTTTACAATGTTTTACAAGGGATTAAGTCACTGACTCTAACTGACCCAGACAAACAATATTACAAACATCGTTGTTTATCAAACAGTATCTGTATGTTGCCTTCAACATTTACAGTGCATAATTATCTCTAAGGTTGCCTGCAGCCTATTTGCTGTTTCTAGAAAAGTAATTATGATGGCACACATTTATTCTATTCCAGGTCAGATATATGGTGAGCACATAATTTAAGATTACCACTATGCATTAGCTTAGGCAGTAAAACTTGATTACATGGAAATCCAAGGCAAGTAAGGTTGGTTGCTGTTCTCTAAAAGGCTAGGTAAACAGTCTGAGGACACAGTAGGACAGCAGTTTTAAATGTTAAATGACCACAAGGTGTATTATTAACATGGCACTGAGGTCCAGCACAAGTTCCACTCTGTTATCATTGTATTATGACACCACAATGACCCATAAAGAATATGGTCTTAATGTCATTTATGGTAAGTTGCCCCAACAATAACTGAGCAAGAATCTTTTAGAATGTGTTTGTAATTAGTAGGGAAAGGGTCAATAGAGATTTTTTTCTTTTAAATCAATCTTTCTGACTTTTTTTTTTTTACTGCAGTCAAATTGCTACCATAAATTGCTGTATATTTTGTTGATAACTGGGTTGGTTGTTGCTTCTGATTATTAATATTCTATATATCAAGTCAATATCAAATATTGGCAATGTGAACAACATATTTGCACCTTACTAGTCCTGAAACTACCCAAACTCAGAGTGTTCCAAATGTGTGAATGCTTTATTAGTCAAGATTTTAACTGACTGGAAAACAAGTTGGAAATACTTGGAGTTAAATAAGACAGCAGTTGCTTTCTGCTGAAGCCTTTATGTTTATTTCTTTCTCTAATTCACAGAGGCCCTATGATTCCACTAGTCTACTACCACACTGCTCTTACGCACTGGACTTCTATCTGCAAATCACTTCTTAGACCAAAGTGGCAGCAAATTTCCAGAAATTCTGATCTTATTCTCACTAAAAGGAAGAACAATGGTTTCTTTTCCCCTTTCTTCTCTCTCTCTCTCTCTCTCTCTCTCTCTCTCTCTCTCTCTCTCTCTCTCTCTCTCTCTCTCTCTCATCTCACAGCTTGTTTTGTGACAAGATCACCTAGTTGGAAGGCTACACAGCAGGCAGGAAAGTAAGCTTTGCAAAGGTTTTGTGTTGGGTAGCCATATGTATAAGTTAAAGGGGAAATCCTGTTATTATTAAAATGAATGAGCCAGGAGTAGTGGCACAGTAGTCTAGAGGCAAAGGCAGATGGCTCTCCATGAGTTCAAGGTCAGCTTGGTCTATGTAACAACTTATTGGAGATCCAGGGCCACATAGAGAGACCCTGCCTCAAAACAACACAATCAGAAAAAAAAAAAAAAAAAAAAAAGGAAAAGAGTGAGCCCATGCGAAGGTTCTGTTTTCAGTATCTGGAAATAGCATGTCATGTCTTGAAAATGACAGTGCTGGCTGGACTCCAGACCTTCTGGTATAGTTGCAGTGTGTCTCCATATGATTAAGAGGAAAAGAGTCTGCGAGCTGTCTTCATGTTCACCGTTTAGACCAAGTCCCTGCCCACTGGCTGTCACTTTGTCAGAATTTTTTAGTTGTAATCTTTACAGAAATGTCACTCACAGTTCCACCATGAAAGAGTGGTCTGCACCAAAAGTCTGTGTAGTTGTACTCCAAATTCTTTTCTTAGTGTCTCAGAGTCGGATGACTGACTGTCTTCTTTGCAAAGAAGAACTACAATCAGGAGAAACCATTTGTGAAAGAATGTAACTGCCACTGCCCAGCATAAGGCTTAACAAGGAGGGATAGGATTCTTTCTGTTTTGTTTTTTTAAGGGATGATACTGTTGTAGCGAGGCCTGGAGGTAAGAAGGGGATGCTTCTGGGGATCCATGTTGAGAGTCCCTTCCTCCTGAGGGACCACACAAAGGTATAGTACAGACTAGAGTTTATTCAGGTCATGGGGGAGTTAAGAGAGCAGTAGAGGCAGAGAGAGAAAGAGAGAGAGGAGGGGAATAGAGGAGTAGAGGCTGGCCATGAGCACATGGGGCGGGGGAAGAAGAGGGGTAAGGGGGGGAGACAAGGGAGCAAGAGAGAGAGGAGGGGGCAAGCAGCCCCTTTTATAGTGTCAGGTCACTGGGGCAGAGCATACCTGGCTATTGCCAGGTAACTGAGAGGTGGGGTATACCTGGCTGTTGCTAGGTAACTGGGGGATGAGGTTTACAGAATCCCAGCAGATACCTGTTAGCATTTTGTCTAAGCTCCGCCTCACAGTTACCTGGCAACAGCCAGGTATGCTCCCTTCTGCAGTTACCTGGCAATAGGCAGGTCTGCCTGACTCATTATAAAAGGGGCTGCTCACCCCATCCACTGCCTTATTACTCATTCTCTGTTCTCTTGCCCCTTCCCTCCTCTCCTTTCTCCCCATGCCCCTCCCCCCCTCTCTCCATGTGCTCATGGCTAGCCTCTACTTCTCTATTATCTCCCCACCACCCTGTGCATTTCTCTGTCTCTACAACCCTCCCAACTACCCTCCCTATGACCTGAATAAACTCTATACTCTAATGTCCTATGTGGCTGGTCCCTCAGGGGAAAGGGATGACTCAGTATGGGCCTGCAGAGTCACCCCCTTTTCCCTCCCCCTCGCCTTACCACTCATCCACAAAACACATTTTCTCTCTCTCCTTTATCTTTTTATAAACATAACATCTACAAAGCTACTCCTGCACCCAAGCTTAGTTTAGGGACCATTGCAAAAGTTAGAGTGGAAGGATAATTAGACCCAGAGGACCAGGGGGTTTTCTGTGAGATTGTGTCTCCTAAAAATGTCATAAGCTATGTCTGTAAAGTCTCACCAAAAACATGGAGCCGGGCAAAGACAACAACATTATACATTCCAGGGTGGATAAGGGAAATACCACACGGTCTCTCAAAGAACCACAGGCAACTAAAGAGTGCTAGGAGTGAGAGAAATAGCCTTTCTTACAGAATGCAGATGCTCATCGCTGAAAACATACATATGAGAACATCCTACAGACGGAGCAGGTTGTACTTAGGAATATATAGGAATGTACTCAGGAATCCATGTAATGTATAGAGCACGGAGGGTCTAGGGAAAGGTTTGGAAGGAGAAAGGGGAGGAAGAACTATATAATTATACTCTCAAAAATGAAATGTATAATAATTAAAATGAATAAATATCATGAATAGTCAATAACCCCAAAGCCAAGGAAGAGTCTTGGACAGTGTCCACCATCATCATCGTTTAGATCCACCTTAGGAATCAAGAATAAGGCAGCCAAGATTCCAGTCTGCAACTCAGTGTTTGAATTCTCTTTCTTTAAGAGAGGGATGGCTTCCAGAGCACTTTAATACTAAGATGTATAAAATGTTGATGTTGTGGCTGGAATTGTTTGCTCTTTAAAAGACTGAAAGCATGCATGTGTCTGCCAGAACCTTAGTAGGGTCACACTGAAATGACCAGACATCTCCATGTTTGCTTTCAACCTGGGTGTCCTAGAAATAAAATGAATATTGAAGGAATTAAAAGGCTTGATTAAGGGGGGTAGGAACTATAATTCCATGCAGTCAGCAGAATTTGGAATTGAAATGGGGAAAAGACCTAAACATTTATTTTGGAATACACAAGGCAACAGCAAGGAAATAAAACATACCTCTTGGCTCAGAATGTTGTATGTGATGTTAACCTGAAGAGAAGAAACAGATTCCAAAGTGCAGACCTTTTTATGACCCTCCAGGTCCTCACAGCTTAGGAAACATCAGAAGTGCACAGAGGGCTTGTTCAAACACAGGTAAGAGAGACCAATCCCCAATGCTTCTAACTCACCACACCAGGCTACCAGGCTGAGGTTTAAAATTGGAAATTTTTTCATAAGCCTCTGGGTGATATTGCTGGAGTGGTGGGGACAGTTTGGAATTATGATTTAAAACCACCACAGTTCAGAGCATTTGTTTAAACCAGAGTTCTCTCCATCCAAATAGTGCTGTGCCTCTGCTACATTCAGGGAACATCTCTGGAAAGACAGGCTGACGAAGTTGCACATTTCATCCAAATGCTTGATCTACAACTACCCGTACAGCCAAATTCTGGAAAGTCCAAAGGGAGACATGGTTCCTGCCCTTGGGACAGAGCCATGGTGTGAGCCTCCATGAATGCTGATGGCTGCTGTGGACATGAGGCTTGTGTAGTAGTGACTTCTAGAACCGGTATTAGCAATGGAGGACTCTTTTCTTCTGTGGAAAGTCCTCCCTGTTAACATTAATAACTCCATGAAAATTCAAAACAGCACAAGTTCAGGAATTGGAGGTGTGACTATGTCTAGACAAAAACATTAAACAGAGGGACCTTCAGGACAGCCCTTAAGGCTATGGAAAAGAACTTTAAATACCTGAGTTTGAAAACATGTAATTTCTCAATCATGCAAAAAGTAAAAATGCATGAGGGGTTTCACAAATCTCAAGTAACAAAAGCAGCTACGCTATGAGACCTTGTTAGACGGGTACTGAGGAAGGAGATAGAGAGATTTAGGGAGTGGTGATCACAGGAGATCCCACCCAGCTAAGAGAGATTTTGTTTATGCTTGCTAGGGCAGACGGATTTCTGAGTTTGGGAACAGCCTAGGAAAGAGGAAGGTTAGGCCCAGATGTGGTGGAAATAGTTATTTCAAGTCAGGGTCCCACCCAACTGTCTTATCCTCTATACATGACAAAGGCAGGCCAATCTCTGAATTCTTTTGCAATGTTAAAAGAAAGTGTGTGCTTGCTGTCTATTAGTGATCAAAGGGCTAGGGTCACAGGATACTGATTCATAGGATAATACAAAGAAAACCTGGAATAAATAACTGATACATAAATAAAAAACTGGTCTTTTGGTCTGCAAGAGATGAGCTAGCAGAAAGTGACAGCAGGTTTTGTTTTTGTTGTTGTTGTTGTTTTTGTTTTTGTTTTTTTGTTTTGTCTAGAATTTTCTCTAGAGAGAGCTGAGCTGTCTGGAGATGTCTGGAGAGTGAAAACAGCTCTTCAAGAATTTCTTCTAACAGGATTTCTGACTTGGTTGAAAGACCCAATCATTTTTTTATAGCGGCTTTTCTGACTTTGGTTAGAAAAGTCGTGAGCTACCCAGAGAGCTTTTAGAATATTTACCAGCAGAGAGAGCTGTTGTTGTAAGACCCTGAGAAGCCTTAGCTCAGGAGGGCAACCCACAGAGCACAGTTAGACAATAGACCGCTGTAATAACAAGAGGATTTTATTCCGTGTACATGGGGTTGCTCATCCTCACAGGGAGAGTCAACCCCGAACTAAAAAAGCACACGTTTTTATACTTTTTTGTGAGGGGGGTGAACTACTACTATTTTACTATTGGTCAGCAATATAATTTTCAGAAGAGGAGGGGGGGCAAGGGGGTAGAAACTTTGGCAGTAAGGTTGTTGATAATTTGCATCCTCCTTGGAAATCAATACAGGGAGGGGTAGGGGAGCTGTTCCTAAAGCAGTCATTTTTGTTTTATCTTAACTCAGCCTGGTCAGTATAGCCTGACCTGTCCACTAAATCTTTGTTTTTACACTTTCAGAAACTTGTTAATATATTTCAAAACTTTGAGGGCTTTTGTCCTTGTTTTGTTTCTCAGAATTGGGTGAATAGTGCATGAGCTAACTATGACATGTGTCAGGACCCTAAATAGGGCTTTCTAGAAGGCCAGGCTATCAGTCAGTATATTCTGTGTTTTATTCTAAGAATTACTCTGGGCCATTGTTTTTATTTGTCAGGCACAGGTGGGATCTCATAGCTTTGGGATGACTGGAAAGTCTCTGAGTCTCATTTTAACCGTTTCTGTGTCTTTAGGGTCTCACCTTCTAAGAACAGGGTGTTTTGGAAAAGTCTCATATCCCCTAAAAACTTTGTTTTCTACATCACTGTGTCAGCCAGAGATTTTTAGAATAGGCAGAAAAGGCTGTCTAGAATAGAGCAGAGCACACACACACTAAGGAAGAGAGAGGTGGGAGGGGTTCTCTTTATATACAAGCTTTTCTTTGCATTAGCTACTTCAGACAAATATTTCAAACTAAAGTCTCAATGATTTCTCATTTAGAAGTCTGATATTTTTGTACTTCAAGACAGTGTCTCAGGTGGTGCTAGAAATGTGCAGAACCATTAGTATTAAAAGCATATTCAAGATAAAAGCATGATACTGTATTATGCATGATGAAGAAGAAAATGAAAACTTCAAAGGAAATAGGTTGGAAATCTGACTCTAAAATTGACTTTACTTCACACAAAAGAACACTCGTTCCTTGAGAGAGAGAGAGAGAGAGAGAGAGAGAGAGAGAGAGAGAGAGAGAGAGAGTGCATATCTGTGCCAGATAACCAATTATATACAAATATGGTCAAATAAACACTAAATTTTGAAATTTTGATGATGTGAGATGCTAGAGATGTCTGCAATGTGCTGTGGTTCTGTAAATATGAAGTTAATTTCCAAGGGGCCAATAGATCATAAATATAACTGTGGTCATATTTATTAGTAATAATTCACAAAATCTCAAGGTATGGAAATTACATCTGTGAATAATAAAGCCGTACCACTTACAGATATATCATAATAAGTACAAATCTCAGCCCACCCTTCCTAGGTTTTGCTGAGAGTTTCTCTATAGGTTTGAAGATGTGAAAACTGACTGGTATGTCTGACAGAGCACAAGTAAATAGTCATAGATGAGATGAGACAAGAGGCTCTCTTCCGCTCTGTCTCTCTCTCCTTCCTCTCTCTCTTTCTCTCTGTCTTTTTCTCTGTCTCTGTCTCCCTCCTCTCTCTATCTTTCTCATTGTCTCTGTCTCTCTGTCTCTATCTCTCTGTCTCTCTGTTTCTGTCTCTCTCTGTCTTTCCCTCTCTTTCTTCTCTCTGAAATTGGGAAGGCATTTTCTCATATCTGCCGTGATAGATAATTGCTTTATGGGATGCCTCTGTTATCCCAATGGCTCCTACTTCATTTGGGGTTTCTGACATGTGCTTCTTTCAAGATACTTGTACTGGCTGCTTTTGTGTCAACTTGACACAAGCTGGAGTCACACAGAGAAAGAAGCCTCCCTTGAGGAAATGCCTCCATGAGATCCAGCTGTAAGACATTTTCTCAAGAAGTGATCAAGGGTGGGGTAGGGGAGGGAGTGCTTGTGAGTGGTATCATCCCTGGACTAGTGGTCCTGAGATCTATAAAAAAGCAAGCTGAACAAGCCAGGGGAAGCAAGCCAGTAAGTAACATCTCTCCATGGCCTCTGCATCAGCTCTTGCTTTCTGACCTTTTGAGTTCCAGTCCTGACTTTCTTCAGTGATGAACAGCAATGTGGAAGTGTAAGCTGAATAAACCCTTTGCTCCCCAAATTACTTCATGGTCATGATGTTTTGTGCAAGAATAGAAACCCTGACTAAAACAATACTTAAATATTTTGTTTTGAATTTTATGATTTTTTTTTTCTGAGACAGTTGTCCTAGAACTAGCTCTGTAAAACATGCTGGCCTAGAACTCAGAGATCTGCCAGCTTCTGCCTCCCAAGTGCTGGGATTCAGGCATGGGCCACCACTGACTGACAATTTTTAGAATTAACAAAATCTGATGGACAGATTTGAGAGTCTGTATGCATCCACCATGCAACAATTTCTTTCCTCTGTGGTAAATGTGCGAATGCTAATGATGTGATGCTGATACATTGTTATTAACTAAAGTACATAATTAAGATTTCCTTAATTTTCCCAGCTATCTGCCCTCTACCCCCAGATTCTCATTGAACACCCACAATGAGGGTTACACACCTTTTACTCTCAAGTTCCTATAGGCTATGGCAGTTTTCTACTTTGTCCTTGAAAGTTTTGAGGAACACAAATTAATATTTTGTGTTATGTTTCCAAGAAAATATAATTTATCATTATACTTACAAACATTCAGTTGTTTCTTCTTATGCTGGAGGCACTACAGCTGGTCTGAGAGGAATCTAGAATCCTGCATCTAGATGTCTGGGCCTGTGTATTCTGAATGTGGGAGAAACAGCGGCAGAAATTATCAGTCACTAGTTTGATCACCCAGACTGTTATGAATGTACTTGATATGCCATGTAAGGGTGACAACTAGCCCTTTACCCAGTAACACATCAGATGACTCTAAATGAAGAGACATGTGGCAAGGATGAAGACCACCATGGAAATCAGGTTGGCTCCCTTTGTGGTATAAAAAAAGTTATTTAATTTAAAGTAGTGCTACATGAGATAGCGTAAAAGGGAATAATCATTTAATATAAATAGGATTGCCAAGAGCCTGATTTTGCACAGAATCCCAGATGTTCACTCCAGTGGACATTATTTCCCACCCCTAGACAAAGGAGATACATCACCTGCTGAGATGGACACCCATGCATCATCGCATGATGGCTTAGTGTGGTGTCCATGACAATAGTGAACTCAGCTATGATAAAGGTAAGATATCTTGGATCCCTGGTTCATGAGACCCATTCCAGAACATGGACTTGTTACAGAACCCTTCTATTTATCGCTCTGATGTAGAAAGCTTTCAGTGAGTACACAAGTCAATGGGCTTATATTCTCAGGATTCAATGAGGCTCACCAAGCATTATACCATGGACACAATGGCAGGTTGTACGAGGTATAATGACTCGGATTTTTACTTAATAGAATTATGTTAAATGCCTTAGACTACACAGACTGAGCTAAGGCTCAAAACTGTGGACCTTTAGAAATATGGAGGAAGGCCAGACCCAGCCCAGTTTCATCAGGATCGGTGGCCCGCCTGCCCACAGGTCACTGGGAGTGCAGAAGAGCTGCAGGAGGGCTTTCCATCCTAAGTGGAAGGGTGAGTCAACTGCTTCTGCCCATGTTTAACCTCAAAAGAGGCCACCCAGAACTTCTGCAGCACAGGCAGAGATACTGCCTAGGAGTGCACACTTCCGGCCCAAGGCCAGACCTAGCCCAGGTACATCAGGACTGGGCTCTGCCATCGAAATTTACAACCTGCCCTGAGAGAGAAACACCCAGAAACAATCTTCCTCTGGAGACCATGGGCCTACAGACCCACAAAAGAGACTGAAAAGATAAAAAATATATAGCCTAACCCCTCCAAGGACCTCAAGTTACCTCACTCTCTAAAGGAAGCTACCTCACTCTAAAGGAGTCTTAACCCCCACTCCTTAGAGGCCCTAAATACTTCAAATTCCAGACCCAGTCTCTGCCAGTAAGTAGGTATAAAGTCACTCTCCTTGCTGCTCCAGAGCCTGCTTTCTGTATGAAATTGGATGAGAGGGAGTAGGGCAGGCCCCTGGATAAGGAGCGGGGCCTAGTAAGTTAAGAGATAAGCTGACTAACTGCTTATCTGGCCTTTGCAAACTGCTCACACAATAGAAACACCACCACCCCTGCCCTAGTGACATATCCTGACCGCCATTGCCAACCCCCACCCAGGATACCAGGCAAATACAGACCTCTGAGACTATAGGGAAATTATTGGTTGTAATTCACAGGCCTTTGCTATGAAATGATTGGTTTGTGATTTGTGGGCTTTGCCATGATTGGTGGGCTTTGTTGTGAGCCATATAAAATCTGTTCCGATTCTGCCCTCGTGGTCCACAGCCCTCTACTCCAGCGTGGCATATGGTTGTGGGACCCAAGCGTGCTTGGATTAAAATCCTCTTGCAGTTTGAATCAAGACCGCTTCTCATGAGTGATTTGGGGTGTCACCTTTCCCAGGAGGTGTGGAGAACCTGAACCTTGAGGGTCAGAGGATCCATGACCTGGGAGTCTGGTCTTTCAAGACAAATTTTGGTAAGAGACAAGGTTACCTAGCATCACCTATAACTAGATGGTAAGAGGCAAGTGCAAGACTATAAGAAATGGAAACCAAGACAACCTGGCAACATCAGAAGCCAGTTCTCCCACCACCGCAAATAGTGGATATCCCAACTCACCAGAAAAACAAAATTTAGACTTAAAATCATACTTCATGATGATGATGGCAATCTTTGAGATGTGCATAAATAACACACTTAAACAAGTACAGGAAAACCAGGAGAAAACATGAAAACAAGTTGAAGCCCTTAAAGAGAAAACACAATAATAACTTAAAAAGCTAAAGGAAAGCACAAACAACCAGGTGAAAAATATGAAAACAGAAATAGAAACAATGAAGAAAAAACTAAAGGAGAAAACCCCGAAGTTGGAAAACCTAGGAAACACATTGGGAATCATAAATGCTAGCAACACTAACAAAATACAAGAGATAGAGGAGAGAATCTCAAGAGCAGAAAATAACATAGAAATCATTGACACAATAGTCAAAGAAAATGCAAAAATAAAGAAGACTCTAAGCCAAAACATACAGATAATATAGGACACAGTGAGAATACCAAACCTAAAGATAATAAGTGTAGAAGAGAGTGAAGAATGTCAACTGTAAGGCAGAGAAAATATCATCAACAAAATAGAAGAAAACTTCTCTACCTAAAAATAAATAAATAAATAAAAGAGATGACCACGAACATACAAGAAGTCTATAGAACCCCAAATAAACTGGACCAAAAAAAAAAAAAATTCTTCTCAACACATAATAGTTAAAACAACAAATTCTCAAAACAAATAAAGAATACTAAAAGCAGTAAGAGAAAAAGGACAGGTAGCATATAAAGGCAGACTGATCAGAATTACACCAAACTTTTCAACAAGACTATGAAAGCTAGAAGATCCTGGACTAATGTAGTACAGACCCTAAGAGAACACAAATGCCAGCCCAGGTTACTATGTCCAGCAAAACTCTCAATTACCATAGGTGGAGAAAACAATATGTTCCAGGACAAAAACAAATTTACACAATATCTGTCCACAAATTCAGCCCTACAAAGGATAATAGATAAAAACTCTGTTACAAAAAGGAAATTACAAAGCTTCTGTAAGGCCAAGAACACTGTTAAAAAAAAAAAAAAAAAGGACAAAACAGAAACCAATGAAAGACCCTCGTCCAGAGGACCTTTATCTGAGGGGACCCCAGTACCCAAGAATCACCTGAGACCACTGGCTGCAATCAGCATGAGGGTTTATTTGATCAAAGTACACAGGTACCTGCGGGCACACAGTCTCTCGGAGGACTTGCACGCTGGACAAAGGGGCAGTCACCTTTTTATAGGGCTTGGGGGGCAGAAACAAGGTACAGAAGCAGAAGCATAGCAACAGGGTTCTAATTGGTTAGTTTAAATGTGGCCAGGGAGCGAGCCCAAGGACATGGCTCCAAGGACATGGCTCCAGGGCTGCAGCTTTTTTTGAGAATGGCTGCTTTGGGCTCTTCTGAGAGCAGCTGCCTTGGGCTTATTTGGGTGCTTTCTGTTCTCTGTTCGTTGCAAGCTGGCCGCCCACCGACTTGTTTGGCCACCTGGGTCCCTGACCTGGCCTGCCCTGTGTGTGCACAGCCTTACAGAAATAGCATTTATTGTTGCTAAGCGGGGGGCCTTTCACCAACAGATTGGGAAACGATTTTTACCAATCCTACATCTAATAGAGAGCTAGTATACAATATGTACAAAGAACTCAAGAAGTTATACCCTTGAGAATTAAAGAATCCTATTAAAAATGGGTACAGAACTACACAGATACTTCTCATGGAAGAAATATCGAATGGCTAAGAAGCACATAGAGAAATGTTCAACATCCCTGTCATCAAGGAAATGCAAATCAAAACAACCCTAAGATTCCTCCTCACACCAGTCAGAATGGTTAAGATAAAAAACTCAGGTGACAGCAGATGCTGGTGAGGATATGGAGAAAGAGAAACACTCCTCCACTGTTGGTGAGATAGTAAACTGGTACAACCACTCTGGAAATGAGTCTGGCAGTTCCTCAGAAAATTGGACATAGTGCTATCCGAGGACCCAGCTAAATCACTCCTGGGCATATACCCAAAAGTAGCTCCAATATTTAACTAGAACACCTACTCAACTGTTGGGAGCTATGCCTACCCCCTCATCAGCTAAGGGTTAACTGAACTGCCTGCTTGCAGGCCTTGACTTTGGGAAAACAACCAGCCTTCCTTTGTAATACTAATTGGCCCAGTCACAAGCCTACTCCACACCTGTTCCTGTTCAGGCTTTTGGTTACCCCGAGATACAGACTTCACCCCAGGGGGTGACCCCTCCACCCAGCAGCTAGGGAATTTGCATACTGCCTTTGTAGTAGATATCTGGAGTTGGAGTTCAGTTGGAGTTGTGTCTTTCTTTTCAAACCCTAATGCTTTCCCCCACTGGGGTAGATTAACAGCATGGGTGCTGTTATACTCAACAATGTTCATAGCAGCCTTATTTATAATAGCCAGAAACTGAAAAGAACACAGATGTTCTTCAACAGAGGAATGGATACAGAAATTGTGATACATTTACACAATGGAGTTCTACTCAGCTATTAAAAACCATCAGTTCATGAAATTCCTAGGCAAATGTATAGAACTTGAAGCTATCATCCTGAGTGAGGAAACCCAGTCACAAAAGAAAACTCATGGTATGTACTCACTTATAAGGGGATACTAGCCACCCCCTACCCTACCCCCCAAAAAAATAAGAGCTCAGAATACCCAAGAAACCATTCACAGAACTTATGAAGCTCAAAAAGAAGGAAGGCCAGAATGTGGATGCCTCAGTCCTTTTTAGAAGAAAGAACAAAACAGGGGAGGAAATATAAGGTCAAATAGAGGAGCAGGGATTGAAGAAAAGATTTACAGAGACTGCCTCACCTGGAGAACCACAGCATATGTAACCACCAAACCCAAGCATTATTGCTGATGTCAAGAAGTGCTTACTGGCAGGAACCAGATATGGATGTCTCCTCAGAGGCTGTCCCAGAGTAGATACAGATGATGATGCTTGCAGCTAAATATCAAACTAAATACAGGGACCCCAATGAAAGAACTAGAGAAAGGACTGAAATAGCTGTAAGGTTTGCACCCTCATGGAAAGAACATCATCATCATCATCAGCCAAGGCACTGAGGTGGAGAGGGTGATTGGGAGAGGGAGCACCTTCATGGAAGCAAGTTGAGGGGGAGGAGGGAGTGTGGGGAAGAAGGTATAACTTTTGAAATATAAGTCCAGAAGATATCCAAGAAAATTGGGGGGGGGGAAGCAGTCTGGTTGACAGTGTAAAGAAAAGAAAAGAATTGTCATGGAGGAGTAGCTGCAATTCTGTATGCAGAAGAAATCTCTACCCTTTGTGATAAGCATGTCTTGTCAAGTCCTCAGGGGTATTTACTGCACTCTTTGTCTTGAGTCTAATAGCCAGGCTAGAGGTAACTAGCAGAGCATCATGCTGTGTGACAGAAAATAAATATAAAAGGTCCCTGTGGGTTGTATTATAGCAGAGTGATATGCCCTGGATTAAAGCAACTGAAGTGTCCCTTGGATGAAAACAGCACACTTCCAATATAATTCCAATTAATAAAGGAGCTTAATCTGTGGGAAATGGTAGTTGTGCAACAGATCAAAAGCACAGAGCTGATTCACAGCAGTGAAGAAAGTGCTTCGGTGCTCAGGGAGGAGCCACCTTGGTGAGCAGTCAGCTACTGTCATTATCTCAGACCCATTGTCTTTGCACAGGCCATGCGGGCACATGCAGACCTGTAAAAAGAAGATGCTCCAGCATCCTCTGCCCTTCACACTTTGCACAGGGACATGAGGCCACTTAGATTTACCATTTCTATTGAGAGACTCTTCCTTTTGCTACTAAATAGCTCTAGCTTCATGTTTTGAAAAAAATCACCTTGAGATTCATAAATAATGAATTGGAGGGTTCCAATGTATATTCAGAGTACAGCTTAGATTCAGCACACCTACTGTGAGAAAGACAGAAACTAAATTCTAGGTACCCGTACATTGTCTCCAGCTGACAGATCGCTGTGGCCTTCAAGGTCCTAAGGGAGTAGAAAACCAGTCCAGGAAAGTCTGCATATTCCTGCAGGAGGCCACAGAGGAGGGTCCTTTTCCATGACTTGTAGCATTGTTTTAATGCTTTTCCTCAAGTGAATCCACCATCTTTTTTTCCCCACACAGGATTCTGTTCTGACCATGTGCAGTGGATCAACTGTGAGCATAAGCTAAGACTTTGTTATGGTTGGCTCAATCCAAGTCTATTTACTTAAGAGGCATACCTGGTCCCTTTTTCATAGCAGATCAATCATTTAAACTACGCCAGTGCTGCTGCTCAAGTTGACAACCACATCCACATTTCCAATTGAGATGAACCCTTGTCTGCCAGCATCTGCCACTCTGCTAAGCCATCATTGCCACTGAAATCAAAATGTGCATTTCTTCCAAGCATCTCCCACTGCCTCTCCATCAGGCGACAAAATCCAACCACCAAGGTTGCACAGGTCGATTCTCACTGTATCTGTCCAGGTAGACTCCTTATAACCTTCCCAGGTTAGTCAAAGGATAAGGGGCCAGTTTCAAATCTCAGTGTTTCTCAGCCTTAAAACCTCTTTTATATTGGTATCTCAAGTTCATTTAATAGATTCATCAGTTCAGCTCAAATCTCACATGCTGAACTTGGAATCTCCAGTTAGTTCACTCAAATGAAGAAAATGGGACTTACTATGTGCTGTGCTTCTTGGTTTGTTATAGTTAAAATCTGTTTTCTATGTAAACCGCCAAGGTAACTGAAACTCCAGCACCACATGCTTTCTGAGACAATACTGGGGGCGCAATGGCTGAGCAAGAAACATGGCTGCCATCAAAAGTGCCTGTGCTGAGCCCTGCAGCAGCTGACTGTGTGTTGCCTTGAGTAATACTTAGAAAAACACGGCCTCTGTGATTTCTGCTTCCTTGCATATGATGCTATTGTGCTTGTGAAATGATATAAACAATGGCTTTTGAAAACGATTCAAAGATGCCTGAAAAGAAAAATCCATTCACCATGGGATGCAGGGTTGAAATACTCGGCTTTGTGAAATGCATTATCCCAACTCTGTGCATTCTTTTATTACAGCTTATTTCCCTGTCAGGGGCTAAAATCACTGTGCTGATGTTTCTCACAGGGTGGCTTCCGTTGGTTACTGTGCACCAACTACTTCCTTTCTTTTTATTTTTATTACATGTCTGTTGCCATGTTATTAAAGTGCCATGGTACATCATACATCGATCGATGTGCAATGGCTCCCTTCACCCCAACTTACTGCTTGCTTTGTTTTGGTTCAGATAATAACTCTTCTATATCTTTTTGTCTCGATTGTAGCTGTGAGTCTTCTTCTTTGCATTTCAATGTACTGGGTATGGAAGAACTCCAGAACATTTTAAAATAACAAGAAAGTGTGGGAATATATGCTCTTCATTTGACAAGCATCTCTAATACACACGAGAATCACGCTAGCCAGCTAGTGACCACAGAATGAACTAAGAACTGACAATATAGCACATTTGTATTGTCAAAATTAAAGTTAAAATATATAAATAAATGTATTATGGTTTTGAGGATGTTGTTTTTCCCCCAAACATCCTCTCCAGACTTAGTAAATGAGGAAAACTACTTGGGCAAACAGTAAGGTGATTGACCAAGACATCTGAAAACTAAGAAGAAAAATGCTATTGAGAGTAAACACAGAGGCAGCCCTCAAACATTCAAATAAACCACTTCTCACACATAGGGCATTCCAGAACTGTGCTTATATCACTGATAAAGAACCCTGGGGGGGGGATAGAAAGCACAAATATTTTTGTTGGCAGAAATTTTAGCTTTGACCTGAGAGATATTGTGGGAGAGAATTTGGATTCAAGATTTTCCAAATAACAGTGTTTGTAAGCACATTTGCTTCCCCTCTGGAGTTCTTCTAAAAAATCTGTGTCTTAGAAGTGCAAATTAGATCCAGCACATAAAATATTCACCAGGATAAAGGCAACTCAAAGCAGATTCACCTGAACAACAAATTATTATTTTTACATCCTCTGACTCCATGGCTCTCAGCTGAGGTAAAAAGACATGTTGAAAATAACAACACAGACAAATCCATTGAAGACGTTTTCACAGCAAACCAAAACTGGATATGATTTAAATTTCCACCAAATTTTGGTATATTCATACAAATTATTTCAATAATCATAAAAGCATATGCAACATCACCAAGTCTCACACTGTGAAGTGAATGGGAGGAGATCAGCCCGAGAGAGCACACAGGACCTGATGTGTTTATGTGAAGTTCTGTGCAGGCAAAACCAAGATGTCTTGGTAGTAACTAGAAGGAAGGTGTGTGGCTAGTGAGAGTTTCAACTGTAGAAGAGTAAGAACACAATAAAATATCTTGATTCTTAATCGAGTTTATAGGAAAACATAAACTATATGTCATTTTACATATTCTGTGTATAAATAATTTGGAGCCACTAAGATGGCTCAGTGGGGAGAAGTTCTCACAAGTCTGATGTACTTAGTCCTGTTTCCAAAACCCACAGCTAAAAGAGGAAACCAGCTCCTGAAAGTTGTCCTGTGACCTCAACAGATTCACAACACCCCCTAGCATGCACATACACACCACACACATGCAAGAATGCATGCACAGACACCCCTGCACAAATTCTAAGTAAAATTAAAGTTAAGATATATAAATAAATGCATATGGTTTTGATTACATATAGGTACACATATTATATATAGGCTTTTATAATTGAAATGGATATGCTAATTATATTTAAATTATACTCCAACTAATTGTTATTTATATAAGGAACATTTTGGTCAATATTCACAGGCAGGCATTTATCATGGTACACTGCATAAGGGGGTTCAATCTCATCTAAGTAGCATGCAAGTTCCTAGAAAAGCATGCTGGGATGCCAGAAGAAATAGCTGTGGATACAGCACACAAAACCTACCTTTATAAAGGGTTTAGCCCAGCAAACAGCAGCTACTGTGCTACAAAATTTACACAAAGATCGCAAGGTCTCCATGAGCAGTGTTGGGTATCATGGAAGGGCGTGTGCATCTTCTAGCCTGGGTATAAGATTGCTAAGTGGCCATATGAACACTGAGGAGGAGATGGAGAAAATCTTATGATTCCTCTTACTTTACCTTCTTTTCCAAAAGGAAAATTGGAAACAATGGACTTTCCTGCCTCCTGTTCTATCCTTGAGCTTTACACAAGGCTCAGAACACATACTGACAAAAGCCAGAGAGATTTGGGACTGTGGCTCTCATTTTCTCACACTGGAAACTTTAGAGCGGAGATTTGAGCATCTGTTCTACAATTTTCTCAGCTAAGGCTCTGCTGCGAAAGAGCTAGATTTATCTTTTAGTCATCATTTTGTGGTCCTGTGTAGTAAAAAGTAGTTATACAATCTTTCATCTACTTGTAGTATGAGATATTGGGAAGGTTATGAAGAGGTTATAGAAAAATTCCGCTGTTAACAATCAGATCATTTGTCACTCATGTTTCACAACTTATTATAAGTTACCCCAAAATTAGAGCTTCCAGGAAATGATAATCCACAATTTCAATCGGGTTATTGTTTTGTTGTTTTCTTCTTTAGAGTCCATAGTTTTCCCCAAGACCAGCTTTGGGAGTGAATACCCAGGACCTAGTCTATTTTGCTAAAAGAAAGAAAGAAAAAAAGAAAGAAAGGAAGGAAGAAAGAAAGAAAGAAAGAAAGAAAGAAAGAAAGAAGAAGGAAGGAAGGAAAGAAGGAAGGAAGGAAGGAAGGAAGGAAGGAAAGAAAGAAAGAAAGAAAGAAAGAAAGAAAGAAAGAAAGAAAGAAGAAGGAAGGAAGGAAAGAAGGAAGGAAGGAAGGAAGGAAAGAAAGAAAGAAAGAAAGAAAGAAAGAAAGAAAGAAAGAAGGAAGGAAGGAAGGAAGGAAGGAAGGAAAGAAAGAAAGAAAGAAGAAAGAAAGAAAGAAAGAAAGAAAGAAAGAAAGAAAGAAAGAAAATATACATGGAGAAGATTTAGTGGTCTTCATGGGTCTAGAATAATAATCCCTATCCTAGTAAATGTATTTGAGTTGAATATAACCTGAGCCACGTATTCTTTTTCACAAAGAATTTATTTAGCTTATTCTGATGCAAACGGAAGTTTGTATCTTGCCACTGAACTTGCAGTTAGCTGTGTTCACTGAGTTAATTTTATAGCCCAGAGGAAGCAGCTCATCAGTCCATCAATAGAAATCATGGATTAGGATCAGCACACTTCAGCAACCAAGTTCTACCTTTGCCAAGAGGATGGCATCTGGGAATTCTTGTATTTGACACCCAACACCTGGTAAGCACCCATGCCTGCAGCCACAGTACTGTCCCTTCAGACTTGCAGCGAACCTTATGAGCCTCCCCTTCCAGATTTATTATGACCTTTGGATGTTTTGCTTTTAGAACTTTGATCTTTCATTGGACCTTAGTCACACACATGCCCTTGCCTTCAAACAATAATGATGGTAATTTTTGTATTTTGTTCAGTGTTTAGTCCACGGGAAGGCTGTCCCATGAATGTTGTTGGCTCAGTGAGAACTGGATAAGGCAACATAGAAAAGTACTTAAGGTATAAACGGGTGAGCTGTGCTTTATAAATAATAATTAAAACTGGCCGTGGCATTGGTGTCTAAATACATTTGACATAATTTCATAGGAACAATTTAAAGTATGAAAATATATGGTGGTTTTTGTTTTTGTTTTCTTTCTTGGAATGACAGCTCAGCCTGGAAGTATACTTGCTGCTTTTGCAGAGGACATATGTTTTGTCCCCAGGACCCATGTCAGTAGCTCAGAATCACCCCCAAGTCCAGCTCTGGGAGATCCAATGGCCTCTTCTAGCCTTTGAGGCTACTTTCAAGTCATTTATACATACATGTAGGTAAGCATCATGCACATACAATGAAATATTTTTGAAAGGCTCTAAGGTTTTGTGGTTGTGTGGTTTCTTTGTGTTTTGGTTTTGTTTTTAGATATGCTGTATAGAGCAGAGGTGAGTTGTGTGTGTTCCCCTGACCTCTATCATCTGGGTCGGTGCTCACCCTCCCAACCTGAGGAAATTTTGGGGATCCTGGGAGTGTCCTGATTCCCCCCTGAGGTAGCCTGTAGGGGCACCAGGACCATCTAGCTTAGACCTCTCCCCCACCAACATGTCCCCTACGTTGAGTCCACCTCAGGTACAGCCAGCCTAGGTGAGTTGCTCTGTCCCCGACCACATCATCTGGCCCATGGCTCTCCATTACTTCCTAAGAAGCCCTTTGGGTCCCCAGGAGCATTCAACTTAGAACCTTCTTCAGCCAATACCCTGCCTCCTGGGTCTACCTGGAGCAGGACCAGTAGAAATGAGCCATTTTCTGTTCCCTGAGATCCATTGTCAGGCTCTGCCTGCCTCCCCAAAGAGTCCTGCTGGCTTCAGAAACATTCAACCAACACCAAGGACAACCAGATGGCTAACAGATAGCAAAAAAAAAAAAAAAACCAAAAAAAAAAAAAAAACCACAATCAACAAGAATCAGAGTCCAGCTGTTCTGCTACAACAAATTGTGGATATACAGCACAGCTGAAGCGTAAGAAGAAGGCCTTCTTTCCAATCTAATAAAGACGAGAGAGGACTTTAAAGAGGAAATTATTAAATTGCTTAAATAAATATAGGAAAATACAGTCAAACGGGTAAAGGAAATAAATAAAATTGTCCGAGAACTTAAAATGAAAATAGAAATAATAAAAAAAAAAATCAAACTGAGGGATGAAATAAACCTAGAGATGAAAAACTTAGGGAAGAGAACAGTGACTACAGATGTAAGCATCATCATCAGAATACAAGAGATAGAAGAGAAAAATACCAGGCATAGAAGATACAATTTAAAAAAAAAGAAAAAAAAAATATATATATATATGTTAAAGAAATGCTAAATTTAAAAGTTCATGACACAAAACATTCAAGATAGCTGGAACACTATGAAAAAAAAAAACCAAAGTTAAGAATAAGAGAAACCGACGAAGGAGTAGAAGAAGGAGAAGATTCTTAGCTAAAAGAATATTTTAAGCAAACTCAACGAAATGAGAGAGATACATGCAAGAAGCCTACAGAACACCAAATAGATTGAAAAACTCCTTCCACATAATAATTAAAACGCTAAATGTACAGAACAAAGAAAAAGTATTAAAAGCTGCAAGGGAACACAGGCAAGTAACATATAAAGGCAGACCTATTAGAATTACACCAGACTTCTCAACAGAGAGTTGAAAAGCCAAAAGGGCTTGGTGAAATGTCTTGCAGATTCTAAATGATGTCAGCTGAGATTACTATATCCAACAACACTTTCAATCACCATAGATTGAGAAACCAAATATTCCATGACAAAACCAAATTTAAACAATATCTATCCACCAGTCCATTCCTACAGAAGGTACTGGATGGATAACTCCAAGCCAGTGGGGTTAACTATGCCCAAGAAAGCATGGAAAATAGTAAGTCCACACCAGCAAACCAAAGAAAAAGAAACACACACACCACCACCACCACAAGAAAAAACATCAAAATAATAGGAATTAATAATTGCTAGTTATTAATATCTTTCAATATCAACACACTCAATTCCCCAATAAAAAAACACAGGCTAGCAGAAAAAATGTCTAAACGGGAACTTTTGTTCCACTGCATACAAAAAAAAAAAAAAAAAAAAAAAAAAAAAAAAAAAAAAACATAGCTCAGTAACAAAGATAGAATTGCCTCAGAATAAAAGGTTCAAAATAGTTTTCCAAGGGAACAAACCCAAGAAACAATCTGGAATAGCTATTATGATAGCTAACAAAACAAACTTTCAACCAAATTTAATCAAAAGAGATGAGGAAGGACATTTTATACTCATCAAAGAAAAATCCACCAAGATAACATCTCAATTCTGAATATCTAAGCCCCAAATGCAAAAGTACTCACATTCTTAAAAGAAACATTACCAAAACTTAAATCCACACATTGTTCCCCACACAAAAATAGGAGATTTCAATACCCCACTCTCACCAATGGGCAGATTGAGACAGAGAAACAAAGAAACTAAGAGAGGTTGTAAATCAAATGGACCTAACAGATATCTAACATTTTGCCTAAACACTAAAGAATATACCTCCTTCTTAGCACCTCAAAGAACCTTCTCCAAAATTGAGCATATACTTAGTTACAAAGCAAGCCTCAACAAATACAAAAAAAGTATGAAATAATCCTTTGTATGTTTTCCTACCCCTATGGATTAAAGCTAGAAATAAACAACCTTGGAAGAAACAGAAAGCCTAGAAACTCATAGAAATTAAACAACAGTCTACTTAATGACTAGTGGGTCATTGAAGAAATAAGAGAAATCAAATTCTTTCTAGAATTAAATGAAAATGATGCTACAACATACCCAAACTCATGGGACAATGAAAGCAATGCTAAGAGGAAAATTCATAGCACTAAGTGCCTTCTTAAATAAATTGGAGAGGTATCATACTAGCAACTTAAAAGCAAACCTGAAAGCTCAAGAACAAAAAGAAGCAACACACTCAAGAAGAGTAAATGACAGGAAATAATAAAAATCTGGGCTAAAATCAATAAATTAGAAATAAATTGAATAATAAAAGGAATCGGCAAAATCAACAAGATAGACAAACCCCACACTAACTAAAAAGCAGAGAGGTAATATCTAAATCAAAAAACTCAGAAATGAATAGGAGATATAAAACTAGACACTGAGGAAATCTAAGAAATCATTACGTCTTACTTAAAAATCCTGTACTCCACAAAATTGGAAAAATCTTTTTTAAAAAAAAGGAAAGAAAAAGAAAAAAATGATAATTTTCTTGATAGATACTACTTACCAAAGTTAAATCAAGGTCAGGTAAACAATTGAAATACTCCTATAGAAATAGAAGCAGTCACTAAAAGTGTCTCAACCAAAAAACCAGATGAGTTTAGCAGAGAGTTCTACTAGACTTTCAAAGAAGAGCTAATACCAATACTACTCAAACTATTACACAAAATAGAAACAGAAGGAACAGTGGCAAACTCATTCTATGAGGCCATATTCACCCTGATACCTAAATCACAAAAAGACTCAACAAAGAAAAAAAATTTCAAACCAATTTCTCTTATGAAGATTGGGGAAAAATAGACAATAAAATTAACTTGCAAACCCAATCCAAGAACACATCAAAAACATCATTCACCAAGATCAAATAGGTTTTACCCCAGAGATAAGGAATAGTTCAATATACAAAACTCCATCAATGTAAACAACCAT